>NC_047671.1:18570000-18580000 GCF_011762505.2 Arvicanthis niloticus
CATTTTCTCACCATTAGTCACCTTTTCCTAGTAGTTCTCTTCTCAGTCTCCCTCCCCAGTGAGTAACGGTCATATCCTTCCTCTCAGTTATTGATTTCAGCAAGAATGTTTTCAAAAAGGCAGCTTTTTCTCTTTCTCTCTCTTGAACAAAACCCATCTTCCCCTAAGACTACAGCAACTTTCCCAACTGAGTATTTTGGGACAAGGCTACTCTGACCCCAGCAGAGATGACAGAAAAATGAAGACAGACCCTGGCACCATGCTCTCCAGGTTCAAACCTTTGCCCTCTACCTGCCAACTTTGTTGGTCAAGTACACTAGAACTAGGTATCCTTGTCTGCAGACACCAGTGGTGTATTATTGTGTGGGCCACTATGAGGTTAAGGTGAGATTATCCAGCTGGCTTGGCAGTATCATAGTCTTATGAACCAGTCTGTGGGCATTCTCTAGTTCAGTCTCTGTCGAGGCGCCTTGGCCATGAGGACAGACAGGCATTGGAGCAGAGACAGGAAAGAGAGCAATGGCCAGCCTGGGTGCAACTGATCTGTGTCACTTCCTGGACAGGAAGGCCCTGTAACCTGCAGAGGTCACTGTCCCTTTTCAATACACATTATAATGATATCACGATGGTGACCCTCCCTGTGCTCTTTATGTCCCTTTCTCTCATTGGTAGCTTCACACAAAGCTCTCAAATTAGCTATAATTTTTTTTTAAATAAAATATCCCTGTGTCCATTTTCTAGTCCAGTATTTAAAATCATCATAGAGAAAACAATCAGATTTCTGCAGGATTTTTTTTTTCCTTCTGAGTTAGCCACAGCTGCATCCCAATCCATCCAGGAAGACGAAGAAGCTGGTTTGTCATCACAAAAGAATAAGAAATTAAAACTGAAACTTACGTAATAAAGAGAACTCTCCGAGGACTGGTGAGTTCCACATTTGACAGCCATAAGCAAGATTTATCTGGAGAGTGAACTCAAAATGAGACAGGCCAAACACCTTTTCTCAACTCATTCAGAAAATGTCAGGTCAGCTGTGTCTAACCATAGCAAATGGCTTAGCACAGGGCCTGCCTTCCCCTTTACTTAATACGTGATCACCAAGAAGTTCTAAACACAATAGCTGAAGCCCTAAGACACACACACACACACACACACACACACACACACACACACTGGTCACTTGGAGTTGGGAATATAGCTTGGTGGTACAGTGAAAGGCCCTGGGTTGGGACTTCAGCTGGGGAGGGTGGGGGACAAGTCACTTGAAAACGCTCAGTAAGGAAAGTGTGAAGTCAAATACCAGATTCCACTGAGACATTTGATTACCCTCCTTTCTCCAGCCCCACAGTGATTCTGACTACTAAGGAAAGAGCATTCTTGTGTTACATTTAATTAGGCTAGGGACAATGATGATATGTCTCTGACATGTGTTTGTTTGTTTGTTTGTTTGTCTCAGAAATACATTGCAACTATGGACATGATTGCTTTTAGTGGAGTGTTTCCAATCCAAACAGCAAACTGTCAGCTTGAGCTGACTTTGGAAAATTCCCTGGACTTGCAATTGGTGGCGAAGTGAAGATGTTCTTATGGTGGGATTGTGCCTTCAAGATTTCAAATTACCAAATTCCATAGGACTTTACAGAGTATAGAGGTCTGCCAAAAATGTAGTCATATACAATGGGTCAATCAGAGAGAGAGAGAGAGAGAGAGAGAGAGAGAGAGAGAGAGAGAGAGAGAGAGAGAGAGAGAGAAAGACAGAGGAGGAGGGGAGGGGGAGGGGGAGGGGGAGAGAGGGAGAGGGAGAGGGAGAGGGAGAGGGATCTGAGGAGCCATTTGAAAAGAAATGCACTGCCCTGGGGCTTAAAGAAAATGTAGGGTGGTGCACAAAGAAGGGTCACTTCTTCAATTTACAGAGGCACTAACAAAGGACACTCAGAAAGGCCTTCAACCTTCAACCCCCAAAGCAGCAGTCAATGATCTATATTTGTGAAAAGGGTCACACCGAAAATGAAATAAAATCAAGGGATCCAATCAGATGCAGAGAATGCAGCTAAAGAATAATGTACAAGACCGGGACTAGCAGATCGGTGGGTTTTGATGCTGGGTGAAACGGGGGAATTCAGGAGGGCCTTCATTCATTCACTTGCCCCACTGATGTTTCTCTTTGTTGCGTAGCTTTTAACTTAGTTTGCTTAAATGACTACAACTGTATACCTATGATTTCATTTTAGAAATGCAATTGCATTTTAATACTTTGCATAAAGGAAATTTTGGTTCAAAAAAAAAGAGAGAAAATGTGAGGCTCGGACAGACTGAAGAAAGGCAGCTACTTCTACGAATAAATACTGAAACATGGAAGCACAACGGGGAGGAAAATGTGGCACAAAAGAACAGTTAAGCCGCTCAAGAGAGAAGATGCAAACAGGTGTCGTGGTTGACTCTCCAACCGCCATATCACACCCGTGATTAATCTCAGCCATCAGGGTAATTCCAAACTCGGTTCTCAGTGACTAGCTTATCAGTGGGCGTGTTATCCAGTGCTAGCCAATGAGATACACGGAAGTGTGGGTACAGGCAAAGTGTTTTGAGGAATTCAGTGCTGGTAGAAAGGATAAAAGCTGTAAGCGTGAGCCTGGCTGGTAGACAACGTAAAGAGCAGATGAGAAAGACTGGGTGGCAAAATGTAGGATGGGGCGAAGGCTAGAGAAACGGGAGGCTAGCTGGGCCGTGTTGGCGCATGCCTTTATTCATAGCATGTGGGAGGCAGCGGCAGATGGATCACTGTGAGTTTGAGGCCAGTTTGGTTTACAGAGTGAGTTCCAGGAAAGCCAGGGCTACGCAGAGAAATTCTGTCTCAAAAAAAAAAAAAAAAAAAAAAAAAGAAAAAGGGACGGAAGGAAGGAAGGAAGGACGGAAGGAAGGAAGGAAAAGAAAGAAAGGGAGGAAAGAAGGAATATGAAAGAAAGAAAAACTGGAAGTACAGATCCAGTCCTCACAGAAGTCCAATCCAGCAAATACTTACTTCACAAGGTCCTGCATGGGACCAGCCTCTGTGAACCGTGTGTAGCCATGAGAGAAGCTTTCCTGTGATAATTAAGAGTTTAAACCAGAACCTTAAATTCACATGACAGTTAGCCTTGTTTTCTTACAGAGCCTAAAAAGGCTTGTGTTCACGCAACAGTTGTTTAGCAAGCAGTATGCAAAATATTGTTAGGATTGGTCCAAAAACTTAAGATCAGAGAACACAAGCCCCTACTAGCCTTTCTGGTCACACAGAAAAGATGAGAAGTTTTTGTATTGATTTGGGCATAGGAGCTACATTTAGTTTGGTGCATTTGAATTAAAGAATACTAAGTAGTCACATGTCTTAAAGCCTCTGAGTTGTTAAGTGTGTATTTTTACTTCTGTAAATCTCGGGGGTTCTGAATCAGGGGCAATCTCCCAGTAGGGAGATCTCCCTTCTTCAGTGCTGGCTGGTTTCCTCTTGTCTATTGATTTTAAGGCCACGGCAACAAATTATAAGGAGTTTCATTTTCTAAAACAGCAGAAGAATGAAGATTGCTACTGTTACAGTTTGATGAAGTGTCCTCCCTAAATCTGTATGGAAAACCCTGCTCACGAGCCCAGAGTGCTATGGAGGGAAGCGGTACCTTTCGAAGCCCACAGGTAGAACTCAGGTCACTGGAGAAAGTTACCCTTGAAGGGGACCTCTGAATCCTGATCCCTTCTCTTTCCCAGCCCTATGACACAGACAATCTCCTCACCACTTGTCCCTCACCATACGCATTTCTCAGCAACACAGGCCCAAAAGCTGAAACCTCCAGGACCAGGACAGTGAGCCAAAGCGTGCCCCTCCGGCTTGTGAGCTGATCACGTCAGACATTTTGTCCGTGGTGGGAAGCTGACACAATGACTGTTCACTGAGGGGATCTGGAGTACCAGGAAGCTGAGCGTTTTAGCTCACTGAGTAATACTGTTTCTTTCTGGTGTTTGTGTCTCCGTGTTGGGTGACTAATCTGTCCCCTTCTCACAGCAGCGACACAGTTCTAGTGATGTTAGTGGTTTTGTTTCTTCTTACAGTCTGAGCGGCAATGCTGCCATTTTCTATGGTTCGACACTGTAGTAAGTGACCCTATGCTTAGTGAAGATGGAGGAGGGGAAGAAGGGGGATTTAGGAGATGGAATGGAGGCGTCCAGTTAAAGTTTTAACCAAACAAGACTTATGGCCTTAATTCAACTCCCAGATCCCATTAAGGAGGCAGAGAGCCAAATCATAAAAGCTCTCCTCTGACCTCCACAACTACACCATGACATACAGGTGCCTGAACACAAATGCATGAATGCATGGACACATGCATGGATTTGACTTTTTTTATTGCAAAAAAAATGCTTTTCATGTAATACATTCTGATCACAACTTCCCCTCCCCCACTTCTTTCCAGATCCTCTTTTCCTCCTTGCCCATCCAGCTCCACCCCTATCTCTCTCTTAAAAAAATAAAAAAATAAAAAATAAATAAAAATAAAATAAAAATAACCTATGTAGGAGAAAGAGAGAAATAAGAGAGAGAGAGAGAAATATACAAGCAAAAGACCAATTAATGAAATATGCCCAAACAAAGCATTTTGAGACAAAAAGTATACAAAAATACCATCGAGTTCATTTTGTGCTTTGCCTGCCGGACAAGGGGCCTGCCCTGCAGTGTAAACCCAGTGAGACTTCATGGAAGAAAACTTAATTTTTTTTTTTGCAAGTGGGTATCAATTACACACACACACACACACACACACACACACACACACACACACACAGAGAGAGAGAGAGAGAGAGAGAGAGAGTAATAGTTCTATTCCTAAAAATGAAGTAACTCTCATCACGTGTGCATTCCATCATGTGTTCATTGTAGGCTTTCTCGCGTGTCTCCATTTTCACACAGCTAACTGTTGGGCTAGGTTCTTTTTATAAAGCACACTGACCCTTACTGTCATTTTTGGCAGCTCCCTAAGTGGACATGTTCAGCCTTGATGTCTAGGATCTCCCAGTGAAAGGAGTATATACCCAGTCAACCAGAATCCAGGTAGATCTCCCACAAAGCAATTCCAACCCTTTAAAGTCACCTGGGGCTTTGAAGTTGTTCTCATGCAGGACTCGTGTTTTTATGCCATATAGTGCCTCTGATAGTCCCTGTACTTGAGAAATAAAAAGAATGTATTCGGCCAGGGAGGGGGAAGAGGGACAAAGAGATATTATGCTGTATTTTGATTATTGCATATATGGATGGATAATTTAAAAAGGTGGGGGGTTAAAAAACCACCTGAGGCTGTTGGTGTGTGGTTTTTAATTTAGTTGGATTTCATTTTGTTTTGTTTATAAGGAAGAAATTGTTTGAGTATTCATGAAATATTTTACCACATGGGGAACCTGAGGTTCGCTTGCAGCCTTCATCCATTAAATTAGGGTAGAAATTAAGCTACAGATGACTTGGACTGTGACAACAGAGTGAGACCAGTCGCCACACCAGGACTGTTTCCAGGCCAACCCTTGATGAATCATGCTGTTTTATTCCCTGTTGAGAATTCCACAGAAGTGACAGAAATGGCCTCAGAAAGACACACAGTCCCAAAAGTATGCATGATACTAGAACATGTTGGCAGCCTCCTTACCTCCAGAAACAAGAGGAAGCTTTTCCTGGGAGCAAAGGTCTTAAATTGCTTTAATGTCCTTTGAAGAAGAAAAGCCTGTATCCCAAACATAGCTTTACAGACAACTTGTATTTGCAAACATGTACAAATATGTTCATAGTAAAACACTTAAATATAAAAAAATCCCAAAAAGTTGAGATGAAAGTAAATGTTGGATCAAATATTCCTACTCTCAATGTCTTGCAGGCATACCCAACTTTAAATATTCTCTCATTGGGGCTTATCGTCACAAGCCCTGAAAATAAATATGAGAAATTAACCCTAAGCCTTACATCAAAATGATCCTACATTCTGTGACAGAACTATGCGGAGGTAAGACATCATCCTTGTAAGCCATTTCTCAGGAAGCATCCTCTGTTAAAGCTGCAGCAGAGCTCCTCTGCCTGGCCTTAGCTGTCAGGTACGGGCATACTGTTTCCCTGTCACTGTGTTAGTCTCTGTCACAGAGAGCTGAAGGCCCGAGCAGAGAGGCACTACAGAGGGAGAATGGTTCTGGAATACAGACCACTGTATTCAAATTCACTCCCTGCCTCGTGTTAAGTTCCAGAAAACATTTATGTGTCTGGGTCTCAGATTCCTTAACTCTTAAATGAGAATAAAAATATGCACCTGTTATACAGTTAAAAACTCAAAAGATGATATTGATGGTGGTAAAAGGATTAGGTTGAAAATGCTAAGTTGTAAACTGTAAGATGAAATAAAAAAAATTCCCTACTTAACACCTTTTTAAAAACTTAAAGGTAGTTATTACAAAAGAGGGTATACACTCTACAAATAAAACTTTTTTCACCAGTCTCAGCCTCTCTGCTAAATGCAGCTTACTCCCCTACACTGCAAGGCCTGGCCCTGCATCTCCTCTTGGCCCAGCCCAATGTGATGTAGCGGACAGATGTTTCCTCCTCTGTAGACAGCTATAATGTATGTGTGTAGGAGTCATAGATAAAACCATCCCAGAGTGACAGCAAGCAGGACAGCTCTGCAGGCCTCTGGGAGACAGGGGTCTCCTGAGGTCACAGCAGCCTCTCCTGAGTCTGGAGATGCAGATGTTCCTGTTTCCAGGCACAGCAGCAGGAGGCCTGAGCACCTGATAACTAACTAGTGGTAAGTGGGTCTAAGAGGGACGCTCTGAAAGTTCAGGGCCCCGCAACCCAGTCTGAAGTCCTTCGTGTCCAGGAAGCCAGAGCCATCCTTCATGGATTAAGTCATGGAAGATGATATACACAAACATTGTTTTAAAGCATCAAAATTTATTGCTGTACAAGTTCTCATAGCGTTCACTATGGAAACAGTGCAAATACTTATTTTGAACTCTATAGCATTTTGAAAGGTCACAAAGCTTCTGCTACCCTTTGTGATCATTTATGAAGATCTATATTAAATTTGTATTATTTTTAAAATTTAAACAATATTACACTCAAAGAGATTATATAATGCTTTCTAGAGGGAAAAAAAAAATCCTGGAAGCCATCGGGCACTCTTCTGTGTTGATAAAATGTGTTTTCTAACTGCATGAATTTTTCTGCGCTCACTAATTCATTCAACAAACACTTATTGACAAAGCACATTCCAGGCACTGCTCAAGACCCCTGAGGGCTTAAAGATGGAAAGACGTCAGCTCAGCTTTTACGTTGATTACAGTGTAATACTAGAGACGAACATGCAAAACATTTTTTTATATATATAATACAGTAAGTTGCATCCACGGAGATATTTACAAAAGACAGTGAGAAACTGGGCAATGGAAACATCAAGGCAACACCCCAGACGAGGTAGCCACTGAGCTGACACCCGTGACAAGGAGCTCGCCACTCGGACAGGCAAGCAAAGGGGACAACAGGTGCACAGACACAGAGGCCCAGAGGAACTTTAAAGGAGCCAGTGGTGTGGCTTTTCTCGAAGTGAAAGGTAACAGGATCGTAGCAGGACGAGACTACCATTTCTGAGATCATGAGGAATCTTTTGACTGTTTTTCCCTCCCCTTCCCCCTTTTTTGAAACAGGAATGAGAGCTTACTATGTGTCTGAAGACAGTGCCATAGGCTAGGTGCTGTGCTAGGGCTATCCTCTCGGAAGCAGCCTTGCTCTCACGGAGCTTACATTCTACTCAAGAGACAAAGAATCAACAAATCAAATACAGATCTCTACAAAGGAACAGGTACTGAAAAGTAAAGCCACACAGACAGGACGATGTGCAAGCACCTCCTGAAAGCAAGAAGGATAGCGGTGGCTACAGCATCGACCCACTAAGTGCCAGGAACTGTACTGAACACTTTGCAAACAACATCTCACGGAATCCTCACAACTCTATGAGGTAGGTATTGTTACTCCTGTTTCACGGAGAAGGAATAAACTCAGGGAGACTGCGGGCCCTGACAAGCCACGAATGCCACGACTAGGCTGAGACATACAGGCTCTCTGGCTGCAAAATTCACGTTCTGACATTTGAGGCTGTACTTAAAGGCATCTGGGGAATTCCAAGCAGGGAAGGGTCCGAACACCGCTGCTTCTTTGGAGAAAAAAATAGGGAGATAGAGGAAGGAGAAGGGACGGAGAACAGAGCTGAGAAAAAGAAAGCTATTCCCGAGTCCAAAGGGAGAAAAGAAGGGTCCTGTGAACTTAGAGGCTGTGGAAGGAAAGGTCTGAGGGGTGTGTCTATTGCAGCACTTCTAACAGGACTGACTCACTGATGCCACAAGCAAGGGACTGAGCCATATCCGGCACCGTTTCTGTATTTCTGCCGTGTCCGGCTGAAGTCAACTTTGACCCAAATAGAGGAATCCAAGATGATGATGGGTATGTGGTGATAAAACGATGAATTTGATTTTGGACATGTCCTGTGGGTATACTGGGAACATCGCAGCCTCGAGCGATGGTCACTAAGAGGCCACGTTCTGATGGTTTTCGCACTTTGTTTTCTACCTGAGCAAAGTATACAAAGACAGACTGCTAAAGCTTTGTAGTATGTACACGGACAGTTTGCTTTCAAAAGATGTGTGTACAGAAGTTTGTAAAGTGGTTTGGATTGTGCTGTAAAAAGAACAAAGACATCCATAGTTACCATTGATGCTACCCAAAGCTGGGCTCTGGATAGAAGGAGGACAACTTTTGGGAGGCCGTTCTAACAGCACACTAGCTCTTTAAGAGATACTAATGTTCACTCCAACACACTCAGCCTGAGTCACTCAGATGGGCCCCTAGCAGGGATCCTCTGACAACAATCCTCCAGAGCGGGCAGAGTTGTCCGCTCATCCGCCAGCAGGGATGTTGGCATAAAACTGGGGGCCTAAGGCTCAGACATAAGAATGTAATCAGATCAGAAATTCCAAACTTTTACAGTTTGGCAACACAACTCCAAAACCATAGCAGCCCAAAGCCTCCTGGTCACATGGCTTTGAGGATCTTGTACGCCCTCCGTCCCTGGGAATGAGAGGGGGCTGGAGGTCCTGGGAATAAAGACACGGGTGGCAAGGACACGAGTGGTTACAATCAACCTTAACCACATTACTTTGGGCCTAATTTTATTTTGTTCTTTTTTGGTGCTGAGATCTGAATGTAGGGACTCAAGCATGCTTATCATGTGTGCTCATTTAAAATGAACATACACACAGCACAGGTCCAGCATATAGACACATAAACTGTACCCACAGGAAACATTATTTTGGCTCCATTTTTCATAATTTCCTTTAATTTCTTTATAGCCATTTCCTCTTGTCTTTGGCTCTGATCAATTTAAATGTCTTCATTTAAAAATTCATCAAATAATTGAATGGCAGTTTTAGTAAATAAATATCAAGCGATTTAAGTGGTCAGAGAGCTAAGGGCTTCCAGCAGGAGAAAGGGTGCTGGTTAGAAAAGAATCACACTCTGGTTCATGAAGCTGTGTCTCAGAGGCTGCCTCTCAGGGTGGCAAAGGATCTGGTGTGCTCTACTGACTCAGTCAGCACATGGACACTAGAAAGGAAGAACATTCTAGTCAAAACAAGTGGAGCTTTGGACAGCACCTACAAGGAGCCTTGTAAACCTACCTCCTGTCGTCACATGAGAGCCTTCTGTAGAACACTATTCAAAGTATAGTCATGGGTAAGAGAGGAAAGCTATATGCTAGAAGCCAATGTGAAGCTTCTGGCGAAACCACAGTCCTCACACAGAGATACAGAGAAGCCTGTGGGCACACTGGAATATGCCAGCTACTTCCCATCACCTCCAACTCCGCACTAAGGGCCAAGGTCAAAGTTGAGCATGTATGAGGAACGCTATCCAGGGCTCTTACTGTGTGTAATCTTTAACAGAAAAAGTTCC
>NC_047671.1:19517500-19655000 GCF_011762505.2 Arvicanthis niloticus
GAAGCCATAGGCAGAGAAGAAAAGCCTTACTAAGAAAAGACATAATATTACACAATGCAGCCGCTTTCACTGAGATGTTGAGCAAAGCTGAACAGGAGTGGCACTTGTATGGAATTAAAATTAAAAAATCCAATGCATGTGGACATTCCACAGTTTGCTATTCCCAAGGTTACAATAGAAAACATATACTTTTCCTATAGGTCACCATAGGTCAAAACTAACATGGAAACCCCTGTCATCTCAAATCCTTCTCACCCTTCCCTTAGCAGAACATCCTCCAGAATTTCAGGCAGTGAAAAAAAAGGCAAGGCCATTGCTGAGGTCCTGCAACTCAAATCCACTGTGTTTATGAACTGAAGGAAGCTGACATCGCCATAAAGAAAACAGAACAAAACACAATAAACAAAGGAACAATGGCATGAAGCTCTGGAAGGTTTACAGAGGTGATCCGCTTCTGTCGAGGCTTTGATCACAAAAACAATAAAACTTGGAGAATAATAGGCGAGGGCTATTTTCGCCTCTTTTTGCAGAGTCCTTGTGTACACACAGAGATGAAACTCATAAACTAGCCAGAGGTGCTTTCCCCGTCCCCGGGAACCTTCCTTACCAAACGTTCGTGTGGATGCAGGCTACAGTAGCTGCTAGAC
Source organism: Arvicanthis niloticus (assembly GCF_011762505.2). NCBI lineage: Eukaryota > Metazoa > Chordata > Mammalia > Rodentia > Muridae > Arvicanthis > Arvicanthis niloticus. The sequence goes on from NC_047671.1 coordinate 19,518,148, forward strand.
TGTGGAATATGAGAAGAATTGCCCAGCATCCCGCCATAGCCAGGCTGATTCATTCCACTGGAGGAGCTCCAAGGGTCACTGCTGTGATGGCCATCTGTAAAGGACAAAGAAAACCGTGACTTTTCTGAGGCATTCAGCCTTGCCTTTGAGAATAGGGTTTCTTCATATACTTGAAAATAACCTCCCGTTGTGTATTCATCTTTGTGTTGCTTGGCTGATTACATCACATGACAGTCATCATTACTTTTTCCCAAGTGGCTTTTTATATTGTCAAACAAATAGAAACATTTAAGTTTGTGTTCTTAGTAAAAGAAAAATTAAAAATTAAAAAACAAAAAATCAACCGGAAAAGAACAGAACATGTCTCTCTGCAGAACGATGTCAAGCAAGGTAATTCATGCCTAAAGAAACAGCTCTTTCTATCCAACCCCTACTTTTATGAAAGTAATCTGAAAAGTTAAAGCATTTCCAAACTTCGAGGTGAAAATAAAACAGTTGGGACCTCACAGAGTTGGCATGGTTGCAAGTTTGAAAAGCCTACACTGAAATGACTACTGGAAAAGAACAGCCCAGATTTAGAAGGTTGGATTTCATTTCTGTGCCATGCACAATACAGAGAATTAATGTCGGGATTATCTTACGGTAAGTGGGGAAGAGGGTTTTCAATATTTCTCTCCCAGGTCATTTTGGAATTTAGTATGTGTTGCATACAACTATCGTAAACCTTCATGAGCAATGTGAGGAGAGAGTCCCTGTCCTATGATAGACATCATAATAAGGAATAAAGTTGATAGCCTCAGGATTTCATAAATATATGAGGTCAAGAGTTTGAGAATAAGTCCTAGAGATACACTGTTTTAAAGTCTCTTTTAGCGTGTGGAGGTAACCTCTCATATTAACAGCAGAATGCAAGATTTCTTTCACTCCCTGGCCCTGAGGTTATAGATTGTGATTGTTTAATTTGTATTTCTCAAAGAAACCCAAGGGCTAGAGACAGCCCGAACCACTACTGATTAATTCACTAACTTTACCCTCTCTTAGTTATTAAACAAAATCGACTATTGGATTTATACCAGGCCATCAGCTTGGTGTTGAAAGTATTCGGCTATTTGTTGTTGAAAACAAGCTTATTTTCTCAGTAACTTGTACATAGTCATAGCCTTTTAAACCAGGCAAATTTCATCTGATATTTTATTTCATGAAGCTGTTTTCCCCCCAACCCCCCACCCCCACCCCAGTGAATTTTTCAGTTCTGGAGTTAGAATTGCAGAACCAGGGATGGTGGATTTCTACCTTTAAGAACCATGTGTGTAAACTTATGTCTGTAATGTTGACAACTGTAGACTTGTCACCAAAGGATGAAAAGATACAATGTAAGAGAGCCCAGTAGTGGGTTGAGAATATGCTGGCTGACAATCCCATTGCTCCTCTTGATCACGGTGTGTTCTTCTAAGCCCTGCCATGACCACCCTTGCAACGCAGAGAGGGAACTGATGTAAGTGAGACTGAATCATCAGGTCACTGTTGATGTCTGTTCTCACCTTGTGGCAACTTAAGTATCTTTAAAAAGTGAACTGGTCTTGGTGTGTGTGTGTGTGTGTGTGTGTGTGTGTGTGTGTAGGTGCAAAAAACCCAACAACATGTGTTCATGTGCATTAAGGATCCAAATTCAGGTCCTCATCTTATTATAGAAAGCACTCTCCCTCTGAGCTATCACTCTCAACCCTAAGTTAACATCCAATGTACTTTAGATTTAGTAGGGAACACGGAAGTCTAAATGCCACCTTAAATTTCAATATCAAGTTCGAGACCCACTAACACTTTGAGTGGAATACGCATCTGACAAAGAAATGGAGAAAATAGATCACTGAATAAGCATTTTCCTGAAATATTCTGACAACTCGATGCATGGGGTGACAATACACTTTGGATTGTTAACACAGCATATTCGACTCGACGCAGACTTATAAAAATATGTACTTTACATAAATTATGCCTTTCAGAGTAAATTAATATTTATCACATCTCATGATCTTGGCATAATGTTGTTTTGAAAGAATAGAATTAAATGTGTGCAAATTAATTGTGCTCATCATAAATGTCAACTGAAGGGTTTTTTTTTTTTTTGAGTATTCATATGTAGAAAAAACAAATCTGTTGCCCATAGTTTATGGGGTGAGCTATGGAAAGGTACCTGCTTCTGTAATCTACCTGGCCTTTTTGCTATGCACACAGTTCAAGACAAGTTTCTCAGATACACTGAGGGATTTTAGTCGTCTGCCTATTTTTTTGAATGAAAACCTGAGTTTTGACATAGTGAATCCTTGAGTTGGCAGCATCTTTAAGCACACAAGGGCAATTTCTCCCACTGTTTATAGCCAAAGGCCACGAGCTCATTGTCATGGCACAGAACATACCCGAGTGACTAGCCACTGTGTCCCTTTGAGAGTTATACCTAGGTCAGGTCACAAAGATAGATAGAGGAGGCCCGTGACCATGAACTCAGTGATCTGTGGAACAAATTCTCCCTAGTCCCAAGGGACCCATTCTGTTAAGTTTTAGGAGACTTTTAGTAGAACTTCACATGTGAACCAGCCATTAAATGAGCTGACATGGGAGAGGAAAATGAGTCTCTTCTCTTCACAGTAGTCTTGACTACACCCTCTGTAATCTCAGTGAGACACCAGGCATTTCCCTTAGCATTGCTGCCCCGAGTGTGTCCTCATTTCTCTGTCACTGTCCTGACAGTCGTATCCCTTTGCATTGATCCAAGGCATACCCAAGTCGGGTATGCACACCTACACGATTTAAGAGGATTTACAGGGGCTCTTGGGAAACCTTACCTCTGAGCTCAGGGTATCTTGGGACTAAGATCACTATAGCTGTAAGTAAGTACCCAGGCATGGCAAGGATAGGATACCCAGCTCCTCCTTGTGAACAGACCATTTGCAAAGTAGCTGGCGTTATTTTTATGATTCTGGCCTTTTCCAGTTAGTAGAAAGGAGCTAAATGGCCAGTGGCGATATATAAGCTCCAGGGATACAGAGCCATCTGCTTTGGACTGAAAACAATGGAGGAATGACTAGACCACGTAGTCACTGTCCACCACAAAGCTACAAACCCCTGCCATGTACTCCTTGTACACCCTTCAAAGTTTTCCTAAACCTTAAATCAATTAGTATGTCTCTGTAGAACCGTCTCTGTGCAGGGCTCCCAAGGTTCAGTGGGTCACTGAGTCCTCAGTGGAACCCTTGTTCTCATCGATCCATTACTAAGTGGCTCAAAACTTTATAGAGGGCTAGACCCAGGGGGCACCTCTTTCCTCTTGACAAAATACAAGATCTTCGAAACAACCTGAGCTGAAAGAGACGTGTCTAAACACGTGTTTGGAAGATGGCAGAGAGACTGGAGACTGACCATCTTGGAAGACCAACAAGGCATTCATTTTTATGTGAAGTAATTTAATTTTAACCTATCACAGGTCAAAGGGCTTTAATGTAAGAGAAAAGGAAAAGTCTTGGGTAAGTTTTACTTAGTTTGGTAAGAAATTCCATTCCTAAGAAGGGAAACACTTCTACTCCCGTCTGCTGCTATCTATGATGCCATTTCTTTTGCCCTGTATATAACACTAAATGACCCATGGATTTCCCGGCAGGCAAAGAAGTACCTTACCTTGCATGAAGAAGGAGCTAGGGAAAGTGCTGGCTGCTGGCTTGGAGGAAGGATAGCCTGGCGAGTCCCTGTTGTAGTCGGCAGTGCTGGCTGAAGGAGCGTAGACCTGAGGAAGGAGAACCACATGAAATTTGCTTTCAACAATGATCAAAGGATCTCTGCATCCATGATTTGGTAAGAAGCTGGCACAAAATGCTGAATTTGGATGCTGTAAAAGTCTAAACCTGATCCAACCCTAGAAACACTGCCTCCTTTGAATACAGAATAAGAAAAAAAAAAAAAAACAGTGCTGTGTATTTGTGTCAACATAAAATAATCAGGAATGAGATTTTCCAGTCCAGGCGAGAACACTGCAAACCATGTCTTAGTGGTAAATATACACACTGCAGGCCACGGAGTGGCCCCCATTGACAGATTCCTTTCTTTTTTAAACACAGATGGCCCGTGAGCATGCTAGGGGTAAAACAGAATGTTTGCACACAGTCTCTCCCAAAAGACAGACCAAACCTCTACCTTTCAATTAAAAATTTCACTTGCAATGTAGGAGGCAGGGAGAAGGCAGGCAGAAGGAGAGAGAGAGAGAGAGACAGAGAGAGAGACAGAGAGAGAGACAGAGAGAGAGACAGAGAGAGAGAGAGAGAGAGAGAGAGAGAGAGAAAGAGAGAGAGAATATGAATCAGGAATGAGTGATGTGATATATATATATATATATATATATATATATATATATATATATATATATATAGTGTCTGCAGAGATAGATGCAGGAAGAAGACCATTAAGTGCCCAGGTCAGCACAGGACCACCAACAATCAGGATGTACACAGGAAGAGGGGGCTGTCTCTTTTTAAGTGCTTACGATATTTCTGTGTACAATAAACTTTAAAAGTGTGCCAAAACCCTAATTTACTTAACATTCATTTACTGATTCTCATGGGCTTGGGGGAAGCATTTCCTTTTAAAAATAGCCCTTGTGTTTGCTTGTTTGTGTTTCCTTGAAGCAGGACAGCATCACAGTGGAGGATAAATTCATAAGGTACAGTTTAACTTTAATTGGTTCTCTCCCTTGCCTTTTTTTTTTTTTTTTTTTTTTTTTTTTGCTAAATATAATCTTTTTTAAATTTCTTTTTCAATTCCCATTTTCTTTTGCTCTAAAAAGTTCCTTTCTCCAGATGGTCGGAAAGACGGAACGGCTCATCCTCTTGATGAAAATGGATACCTTCCTGCCTCCATTTTGAACCAGGCAGCAGCTCACAAACTTGGCAGTGAGCCTACACTGATATTCACAGGTCACAGAGAGAGAGAAGAAATTCACCAACAAAAGGGCAGCGGCGGGATTAGAGAGAGAGAGAGAGAGAGAGAGAGAGAGAGAGAGAGAGAGAGAGACAGAGAGAGAGAGAGAGACAGAGAGAGAGCTTCGTTTTTGCCATATATATCAATCAAACACCCTAAAGATTATATAATTCTCTCAGAAGAACATTGACTCATAACGTGTAAGCGTTAATACCAGGGTTAGGATTTCACAAAGGGTAGGTCCACAGAGACAGATGTGGGAAATGTGCCTCTGCATCCATACAACAAATAAATGCTCCATACGCCCTTGAAAATCTGCAGGTCCTGGACATTAAACAAAACAAACCAAGCTAAAAAGAGCCATTCATGCTGTGGACAGCAAGGGTGTTTTCCCCCTAAGTCATGGAAGGAGTTGAGTACCGTTTTTCATAGTTTTCCATGTTGTAATTTTCGCTATTACTTACATGGATGGATGGTAATTTATTTCTATTTCGAGAGGGTTTGTGATAAAGGACAGGAGAGTGCCACATCATTCCTGAAGTATCTTTAAGAAGCAAAGAGTAAAAGGCAGGACAGGATCCAGCCTGGGTCCTTACTGAGAACTGTATAGCCAACAAACAGGTGTTACGCTACAATTCAGAAAGAGCCCAAAAGGGGACTAAATGGGTGATAAAAAGATTCCTCCCACGAAAAGTGCAAAGTGATCAAGTCACCTTGTTCAAGTGACAGAGTGTCCAAACTATGGCTGCTGTATGTCCACATGCCTTAGCCTGATACGTGGCTGGACCATTGGTCTTAACATAAGCTGACTACACATAGTACTATCTTCCACATTTTAGAAATCATTACTTATTTACTTTAAAAAATTAGCATTTTCATGCTAGTTAATAACCTGTGTGTTAAAAACTAGAATCAACTCTTTGAAGATAATTTATAGCTTAATATCAGTAATTACTCTACCACTGTTACGCTTAAACATGCACAGTAGAATATCAATACTTTTTGATCATATTAACATGCGCTCTTTTTCTCCCTCCTCCCCCCCCCCCCCCGTCTTTAAGTTTTGGTGAAATTATTTCACACCTTTGGGGAAAGACAAGAAAAATAATGTAATCAAATTTAGGTATATATAAAGAAAGCTACTTTGACTCTAAATTATGAATAACTTAAAATAGCTAAGGGTAACACTGTTTAGGAAAATTAATGGATACTGCCTGCTGGTGAAAGATCTGCAAAATATAAAGATTTTAGCATACACGGTGATGTGTAATTTCTGATATCCCGATGTGCTGTCGCCAATCGGAGACTTGTTTTGTCTTGGATTTCTGAGACAGTTTCTCTCTATTTTGTAGCCCTGGCTGTCCTGAGATTTGGTATACAGACCAGGCTGACTGCGGACACAAAGATTTGCCTCCAAAGTGCTAAGATTAAAGGTGTGCCACCACACCAAGTGGAGACTCTTTATACAAGATGAAAATCTCTGTGAACCAGAAACAGAGTACATGTTTATGATTTTTTTGAAGATGATTTCAATGTATCTTCTGAAACAGAAAGGTGTTTACAGAACAACTTACAGCAAAGGCATGACATCACTCGCTTTCCCTTAGAGATGGCATTTTCTCGCCTCAGGTTATTTTAAGGCAAATGACCTATATTTATGTTTATAGAAATTAATACTGCACAGGTCTGTTTTTTATTTGCTCCTACCTGACTGACAGTGGCCCTGGGGATGAAATGCGAGACATGGCACAACTCAGGGACAGAATCTACCACTTGGCCATGTGCCAGCCCCCAATGCACAAGTAAAACATGAGTCTCAGCATTCATAAAATTCAAAAATGGAACTTCAAGTAACTGTCCTCATATGCAGAAACTGTTAGAACCACACACTTATTTATTGTTCTTTGTTTTTCATCATTTGATACATAATCATTTGAAGTAGCAGTGAAGGTATGTAATGATGTTCACATCAACAGTAATAATAATGTCTATACTACCTTTAATGTTTCAGATTTTAGTGACAATGACAGCCGGGGGCAGCTGCTCTGCTTCTGGTCCACTTGATTATTTTGTCAGTTTCTCAGTCTCAAGTGGTCCATGTGGCAATTTCCCTAAGATGCTTTATAATGATATTAATTTCAATAAGAACTCATATATTTGTTTATTATTATTAGTAGTAGTATTTCTAGGTCTACAGAGAGATTACTTATCTAACTGGAATTATTTAAATATCAAATACCAGGGGTGAGAATTGGCCGAAAAAATAATCAGTCCAATTTGAAAGGAAATTTCCAAAATCAGTGTAATATGTTTAAGTGACCTCAACAATAAAGCAAAGGAAAGTGTCATGAGAAAGAAAAGCTCCCACTCCCCTGGGAAGGCAACTTAGATCAAGATGGATGCTGGACTCTCATTGTCCCATTAAGAGAAAGGAAGGAAGTGTGAAGTGTTGCCTAATTAGAATTGGGGAGTGTTGGCTGTAGCTCAAAGGCCACCAGCCTTCCACTCAAGTCATTTGATGAGTGGAGACCTCATGGAAAATATAGTATAATATATTTTACACCAAAGGTTCACACCACCATCCTGGATTTAAAGTAAACTCATAGAACTGGAAGTTTAACAATAATCTCTAGGTAACACTGAACCAGAGATTGATGGGAGTGTAAAATTAATTTCATTTTACAGATAGAATTTTTATTGTAGTTTGAGGATGATTGTAAGGTGCATTAGCTGTCACTCAATGACCATTTCCAAAGCCATCAAGAAAATGATAGTCTAAGTTAATCTGTTCATAAGAAAGAAAGATCATACAGGAATGCCCACCAACAACTAAGTAGAGGGAGTGTGGTCCATAGCCCTTTCCCCTCTTGGCCTATGGGTTTCAATTAGGGAGATTTAAACAGAACAAGGGTTGTAGTTTGTTTACAACCTCTTGTAGACCAGTTTTTTTTGTGGTAGCAGTTCACAATATAGTTTTTCTACCTCTCATAATGATGAGGCAGGGTGGTACTATCAACAATACCCTTCATTCACAAAACTGAAGAATAGTAGACAGGGAAAATGGACTGGCTCATATGAACCTGTTCTGACTGTGTGTCCTCTTGTCTCCTGATTCCTCTCTGTGAAATGGAAGCAAGGAGACCTACTATGCACACTACAGAGAAGTGAATAACTAGAATGTGTAAAGTAACTAGAATGGACCCTGACACACAGTGAGCATGCAAAGAAAAAAAAAAAAAATCAAGCACCTGTGTTCCAGTCTTGCTGCCACTAGTTTTCTTATGTGTGCAAATGTAAGTTAGAAAAGCTCACTCTCGCCCATTAACAATGCTCTACATGATAATAAGACAAAGAGAGCAGAACTGTTCAACAGTGTTTATTCTCTATTAAAACTTCCTTCTTAAAGATGAGGTATTCCCTATTTTTAAATTTCATTTATCTTTATATATTTCATATTATAATAGAATGTCATCATTTTCTCTTCCCCTTCCCTCCCTCCAGCCCCTCCTCTAAACTGATACTCTGTCTTTGATTATTATTGTCACATGCATATCTATATGTATACATGAATATGTAAACACAACCTGCTGAGCATGATTTTGCTGTCCGCGTGTAGGACAAGATATTCTTAACTATCAACATGAACTACACTTTCGAGACAGTTTACAGAGAGTCTTGTGGGATCTCATTAATCTTCTTTTTCCTCTATAGCAGTTTTATTTGCATACTGTAAAACATGCTTATTGTGAAACCATGCATATTGTAAGTAATGTGTTTCCTGAAGGGGAAACTATAACTCAGAAAGAAGACCAGAGAAAATGGCTGCAGACCATGTAATATGATGGCCCGTGGGCACTGTGTGCAATGGATGACAGCCACTATACTGTACCTAAGGTCTGTGCTGTCCCTTAACATTGCATGATTCTGCAAGTACAATGTGAATATGTAATTTCCAATGAGGCACGTGACAGGTGAGACTGCATGAGGCGGGGACTGAAATGGCGTGATGATTTCAGATCCTTACTGAGAGTTACTGCATGATCCACGATGAACAGAAATTACCACATTAAAACAGTGCCACAGATGCCCAGGGGCTGGCTTGGCATCTCAACAACACTCCACTCCCTCTGAGCTCAGACCCAGGAGATCTCCCATTCCTTCTCAACTGGGACAATCAAACACTTACACAGGAAGGGTTTAGCATTTCCTGCGGGGTCTGTTGGCCTTGGTGTGGCCTTTGAAGCCTCCTAGCTGTTCATCTCTCAGTAAGAAGGTAGAACCTGAAGCCCTACACTATTTCTTTCAAGTACATGGCTTTCAGATAGAAGAAAGAACACCTGAACGGCAAGATTATATGTATATTCAGAAGAACGAGATGAGCAATGCTAGGTTCTATGTGGCCAAGTTAAAGCGAAATTGTTAGCTGACCCACAGAGGAACAAGAGGAAGATCCACTTGAGGAACCAGCCTGGAGACTAGACATGAACAGGCTTGGCAGGTTCTGGAATTACTCAGCTATGAACTGGACTCACAGGGTTCAAATTTCCATTCTTACAACTCATTGAGAAAATATGACAAAGTGATTTATCTCCTGGGGCCTTGGTTTCCTAGTTTGTCAAATGGGGCAACTCTCACTGTGGAGGGGGGAGTGCTGTCCCACCAATCCTAATCCCTAATAAATCACAGGCACTTCATAAATGCAGGGAATTTACACTTCGTCAGAAGCTTCCTCGTTGCCTTCCAACAATGTGTCTCGAAAAGTGCTGGCCAATATGTTTGTCACTGGGAACCTAAGGTTATTTTGACTGAACTTAGTGAAAATGAAACAATTTGCAGTTGTCAGTCACACTGGCCATGTTTTCCAATGCTCAACAGCAATAGGCAGCCATTGGTTACCATACTGGACAGCATCATCACAGAGCTGTCTATATGTAAAACATCCTGCCAAACAGTGTGAGAGGCAAGACTGTCCATAAGGAGTGTCTGGGCATATTGCCACCCACTATAAGGAGATCTACCTCAGCAACAACAGCTTAGTTATGACTCATTTCCCCCCCAGAAAGCAGGAGTTGTTTGGGTGAGCTGATGGGAGAGGCAAACGCTAGGTATCCCTAGTGTAGGGCATGCAACTGGTACACATCCAGTGTCCATCTGATGAGTTGACAGGGCGCTGCAAACAGTGTCTTTTTATTTTTAAAGTCCCATGTACTATTGCATACATTTTTTCCCCATTCGTATCCATCTGCTAAAATGATTGCAAACCGTGCCATGTAATATACAGCACGGAAGAGAGTAGCCGTGAGCCTAGATCTCCAGCATGTTGGAAAGGAAGCTCATGAGCTGCAGGTTCACTTCAGGCCACTGTTGGTTCTGATGAAGGAGTTACAGTTGGACATGTACTGTTGCTTTTATTTAAAAAAAAAAAAAAAAAAAAAAAAAAAAACAGTGAAAGGCTTCTAAATTTATCCAATTAGTTTTCATATTATCAGTGACCGGGCCTCCTTCCCCTAGATCCTCCACTTTTATGGCTCTGACTCTCTTAGGACAATCTTTTATATCAGTTCTTTACAGATGCTTGCTTTCTCTTGCCATGTCACCTCTATACCTGCTGATCTCTGTCACACTTCCTGGCTTCATGCTTTCAAAGTTCTAATGAGTTCAACCTCATTTTGGAAAATGGGCAGCAGCTAGGAAAGGTCTCCAGGTGTGTATACTGTAAGGCCACTCTTCCTGTATGAAGTATCCTCTTCTAAAGGCTATTCTAGTATCCAGACTTGAAATGGCGAGCAAGATAGTAATGAAAGGTAACAGACTCAAATGACAGCTCAGCCACATACCCTAAAATGGAAAAGCAGTTAATCATGCAAGAACTCAAAACTTCCGAGATAAGAGCAAACTCCAGGATATACACCCCTCCAATTGACACATTTTTCAGTCTGCACTTCAAATGCAAGGAACCTTGAATGAAGAAGACAGGAGGACTCTTTCTCTACATCCAAGTGATGCTTAAGGACCAGACCGCAATGTGATCGCAGAAGTAGTTACGTTTGGTGATGCAAACATTAATGTGTACACCAATGATATACAGATACATGCTTCTTACATATGCAAAAACATCCACAGGTATGAGATGATGATTTTGCAAAGATCTTATTTCTAACTAAAGGCCTTGAAATTTTCAAAGGAACTAAATCAAATTATTTCTAGTGTTCTTAATTGATTCACAATGAAGATTTTTAGTTTCCAAACTATGTTTACTGCTATTCTGAGGCTCAAGTGGGAGTGGGTAGGTCATGGAAGAATATTTCATGACTATTCAAACATATATAAAATTCACCAAATATATGAGATGCATCTATATTTTATTGCTACTAACAGAACAATATTCTCTTTCCATTCTACCAGATTGCATCACAAAACATAGGGGAAAGCGAATCTATATGTATTTCCCCAAAGGAATTCCTTGAACATGTTAATATATTTAAAATAAATTTTTACAAGCACACATCTACACACCCTGTCATAACCATCACATACCAATGTCCCCTCCAAGTAGTAGTTGAATCTCGATTATACATTCATGAGTAATGAAACCTGAAATCACATCCTTTAAGTTCATTTCAACAAGTAGCTTGATTTTTCATCACCAAGCAAATTCTCATTTTTGGGTTAAGGAGTAAGAGATCGAAGAGCATCTTTACCCCTTCCTTGCTTGCTCTTTGTCAATCAAAGGACAAGTAGGAATTAGCAAGAGGATGCAGGAGGCAAACTGGGAGAGAGAGAGAGAGAGGAACCTCAGTAGTGCTCAGACTGGGCTGGACAGACAGCACTTAGTGCCCTCCTCTCCAAGCCACTGGGCTCAGCTTGCTAGGAGCTCTGTGCCCACACAGATGACAGCCACACTGATGCTAGAGTGTGTGCCTTCCACTCACAAAGCCCAGCAGGAGCTGCTGCAAACCTGACATTCACTACAGCCAGGCATCTTTGTCTTATTTGCTCTTCTCTCTCCAAATAAAAAGGCAAGGTTATTGCTCCCACTCTTTCTCCCATGGATAACTTCTGAGTATTTCCCCAGACCTCTGAATCATGCCTTTAACACATATAGAGATGTACTGGAGCTGGGAGCTGGGAGCTGGGAGCTGGGAGCTGGGAGCTGGGAGCTGGGAGCTGGGAGCTGGGAGCTGGGAGCTGGGAGCTGGGAGCTGGGAGCTGGGAGCTGGGAGCTGGGAGCTGGGAGCTGGGAGCTGGGAGCTTGTGGGGGCACACAACAGCAATGAAACCCCTGCTTTCCTCAATAAAGAAGCACACTTAAGACAGAATTGCTGCTGCTAACAGAGTAGTCAAATTGCACCTTAGATGTTTACAATGCCCACTGTTTTCAGAAAGCATTTTCCACTTGGTGTGACAAACCCTGAGGCCGTAAAATGGCCAGGAGAGACTGAATAGGTTTTCTCTGCTATGATGTCACATACGCATTTGAGAGTCTCTCTGCACAGACCATGCTATTGAAATCTCCCAGTCATTCCAGCCATAGACAGGCATGGGTTATCAAAGAGAAATAAAGGAAAGAAGTTAATAATGGTGTCTCATCTTGACACAATTTTCCACAACTGCAAAGAGATCCATTTCCAAGGCCTGAGAAGATCCAAGTTCTTGTCACAGCTGACAGGGCCAACTGATGATGGTACACACTGTTGACATGTTACTTTTGATAGGCCAGGCATGGCTCCAGCCAAATTGTGCATATAATTTTGTTTCATTCCCTTAGCCTATTGTTTTATTCCCATTCAGTTTCACAGATAAAGACTGTGAGACCCAGAGCTTTTAAGTGACTAAACAGCGCTTTGTCATAGTTATGACATAATTATGACCCAGACAAATAAGTGGCATATTTGAAATTTAGAATCATGAAGTCTTGTTTCAGTCTTGACCCTTTAAGCAGTGCAATGGTAAGTTTTGATGGCTATGCACTCTCCAAAGTGACTGGTGATGTCACTCCTACCAAAAGCTTTGCTGGCAGCCATTTTGTCTCCAAAGGACATAGGAAGGAGGCATCTAGATAGTGGAGCTCTTGAGAGCTGCTACAAGAAACATGATTTCCAGAATGAGGTTGCAGAAAAAATACAACAAAATAAAACAAACAAAACAAACAAAAAAAACCCCAAAAGCGACAGACAGGTATACATACAGAGTTGTTCATTGGCTCAACAAACAGAGAGACAGACAGAGACAGAGAGAGATAGAAAGGCAAAGTCATCTGCTAAGAGTACCATGAGATGCAGTGATAGCAATAACCCACAACTAAATACAAGGACAATCAGACGATAGAACATTCTCATCGATGTACTGACAGACGGTGTGGACCCAGCCTTGCCTATATATGCTAGCCTCCAGCTCCAATATCTTCATTTTATTTTTACAACATCAGTTCTCCTGCACTTGGCACTATCTGAGCAGACGCTGTTTTTGCTATTGCATTCAACTTGGTATATCACAAAAAATAAAAAAATAAAAAAATAAAAAAATAAAAAAAAAATGTCCACTGCCAACATCCTGAGCACCTTAGACTTATCAAGTTACTCTCTTGAAAAGACACTGACATGTGCCAAACTGGGTCCAGTTGAAATCAGACTTCTTCCTGGTTCTGTTCCTTACATTACTTGGGATGTTGGCTTCATCGCAGGCTCAGGATTGGCACAGAGAAACCACTGTGGGTGCTAAGCACATCACAGCTCTTTAATATGTTCCCAACACCTAACTAAGTTGTTACCCAACTTCTGTTTATTGCATGTTCATCAGAAAATTAAAGGTAATGTTAAGAAGATCCTGATGAACGATCAAACTATGTCTCATCACCCTGGTTACTGCATATCTGCAATAGGTATAACTCTATCAATAGGTTATATCTTTATTTACACTAAGGACACAGACTCTTGATCTCCAGGTATGTGTAACAGATCATCTCCTATCTCAATCCTTTCTTCACCTTCAGCAGCCAAATGGTATTTGTCTGATGACAAGTGTTGTTTCATTAGGAGGTGTTGAAACATCAAAATAGTGTGTGTTGTATCTGCCAATAAATAGCTCTGTGACCTCTAAAGAGACTGTTTTCTCAGTTACCTAAGGGCTGCAAATCTTCCCCCGGAAAGCAACTTCTATGACTCTACAATGATGATGGAAATGAACTCTTACTCCAGTGTTGACCATTGTCTTTTATCCTATGCTGCAGTGGCCTCTGAGAAAATCGTCTAAGGCTCTGGGAGGTACCTGGCCACAGAAATAATAAGGTTAAAAACAGTATCCGTTTTTTAAAAAGTCAAATAGGTTTGGGTGTACGTGTGAATGTAAAGTGCCTACCACAGAGGTTCAAATCTTACCAAATGTGCTCATGGAAGCATGAATAAAAGATTACATACAAAATACATATCAGAGCAAGAATAATATTATAACAACATAGGGAATGATGGGCACTTCTTAGTTCTACCATCTTAACTTCTTGTTGCATTTATTATTAGGCTTTCTTTAGAAAAGAAATTCGAGGAACACCATTTTCCTCTTCCTCCTTTTGAACCCTAGTACCTGGGTAACTGCCAGTAGCATAGAAATTTACTGCTGTGGTGCAACTTAGAAAAGGGAATAGTTCAAGTGTGAGTACCATTGGATGAATAGGTCCATTCCACTGCTGAAGACCTAAGTCAAGGTATATGACTGTGAAGAATAAGAACCATAAGCCCTGGAAATATATCCAAGGCCACAAGACTATTAGTTAGTACATCTCCCATCACTACTCATTTTTTGGAAGCAATGCTGCAGCTCCTTTGAAAAGATAAGAGGAAAATAGCAAAGGAATGAGGAACAAACAGGGTGGAGAGAGAAGGAGGCAGTGGACAAGAAAATGCTAATAATCTTATACTTTGACCTTGTGAAACCCTATATGAGCAATCTCTATTTCTCTAAACCCAAATGTCATCAGTTATTGTGCCTGCATAGAGTAAATACAGGCAGCCACCATTCCCAAGTAGCCAATTCCTGACAGGAAGTGAGAGGAGGCATGAAGAAATTTATTTCAAACACAAATAGGGGGTCGCAGTTTCAGAAATAGAGACTCAAGAAAGAAAGATGTCAGTGAATGTACTCCAAGGGAAACAGAGGAGTTGACCACATGGTGCATGCTTGTACAGACCCAAGCTTTCACATTCAACTTAACTGCATACAAGGAAATTTGGTAAAATTTTATGCTTGATCCATTGATCTCAGAGTGATTGTGAAAAACAGTAAGTCTTTATGGTTTAAACCTTGAACAGTTATCTATCCAAGTGGTGACCATTCTATCCATAGTGTATCATTTCAAAATATCAGGCAGGAGAAGAGGTAAGTGTCTAAACACCCCTGTTGTCATACAACTGAATGAGGCTAGGAATCAGGCTATATGTATATCTTTCAGTCCAAACTGCAGGTGAGATGTGACAGCCCTTAATCTAAATAGCCTTACAAATTACCAGTGGTCTAGTCTACCTGAAGGACAACTTTCACATCAGTAAATGATATTTCCTGATGGAGAATAACCAACAAACTCTATGCTATGCTTTGAAGCATCCCATTTGACACTGATGTTTCAAACAGATGCCTTCGTCTCCTGTGCACCAAGAGAATTGTTATGAACACTGAGTCTCCAATCTGCTAGAGTTACATACAGCCATGGTACACTGCAAAACTATTACCCCATCTCCCCTTTCACTGAGCTGAAAAAAAAAGTAGAAATTATCTCTTTTTTTTTTTCTGTTAAAACATATGGCCCTAACTACTTTCAACAGAAAACAAAGGCATGAAATAATTACCAAATGTAGGGCACTCTGTGGCACAGATTGAAATGAAAAAAAAAAATTGGTATGCAAATTGTCAACATATATCGCCAATCAGCTTCCTCTCTGTTACTTATTTCAGTGCCCACCTCTCCCCCATGTTTCCCCGTGCTCAGGGAAAAGTTTAGGTAAAGTCAACCAGCCATAGTTTCCCAGCTTAACTCAGAGCAGAGCCTCCAGCTAGCACAAGCCTTGAAGCTTCTGTATTTACAAAAGGAATGTGGAAAAACTATTCAATAAGGACCAAGTTATTTTTAAAAATCTTAAAAGAAGTGAGGGATTAAAAAGAATCTAATATTTCTGACAAGAGACCATGCAATAGAAAAAGAAGTCAACAATGGTTAGTTTGTGTCTTTGGGCACATTCAAAACACAATTAAGTTGGCTTTC
This sequence comes from Arvicanthis niloticus, assembly GCF_011762505.2. Lineage (NCBI taxonomy): Eukaryota > Metazoa > Chordata > Mammalia > Rodentia > Muridae > Arvicanthis > Arvicanthis niloticus. Next base: position 19,534,364 of record NC_047671.1, read on the forward strand.
TATTTTTTTTCTTTCTTTCTTTTTTTTTAAGTTGGTTTTTTTAAATAGTGAGATTTCAGGTATTTTTTCACCCGATAAAATATTGTTTCAATTTTGGAGATAAACTGTTTAAAGATTTACCACCAGTGATCTTAATAATATTCTGGAATAAGGTAAGTATAAATAAACGTAAACAATAATAATTTCTTTAACAATACAATTACAGTATGTATGTTCCTTTGAATTCTAAGAAATGTAATGTTTAATAGGCATCTTATTTTGTTTAATCATCCTGAATTTTCAAAGTAGAAATGTAAAATCCAGATGATGTTTTAATATGGAGAAAAGGGGAACAGCTCAAAAATTCAATCTTTGTTTATACAATTAGTAAAGATTGGGTCTTCTGTCTAGAACTTCCTAATCAATAGGCAGATAGATAAAAAGAAATTAATGTGCATATCTTAAACATAAAATATGTATATGTGTCTGTGTATAAGATAATGTCAAAGATGAGAGCTTATAAAATATGGGCAGAAGGATAGAAAAGCTGTAGAATGAGTAGGAAATTTCTCTGGGGTCATGAAAGTAGAAGCTAGTTTTTACCATGATGGTTCGACATCCTGAATATCCCAAATACACATGAATCCACTACTTCATACTGGTTAATTTCAGGTTATATAAACCTTACCTTAACTAAAAACCAACCAACCAAGCAACCAACCAACCAACCAACCAAGCAACCAACCAACCAACCAAAAACCTAAAATAACACACACCGGGTCTATAACTTACATACCATCCCTAAGAAAAGTTCAGACTCACCATGTGTAGGAAGACAGATTGTGGGCCATAGTTCTAAAGTGCTCAAGTTTGCTGTCGTTTTCCAGACAGACAATTTAGGTTAATAATGTAGCTAGTGTTAGGAACAGAAGCTGCCTTTCCACTGAAATTCAAACTGTCCCCATGATCATTGTCAGCAGAATCAATATTCTCCCTGTCTAAGGAAATGAGCATGTATTTGTCCCTGCTATTGGTCTTAAAGCATTAGCAATGAGGAAGCAGGCGAGCGTTTTTCTGAATTTGGCTCTATCAATGAGTACTTGACCACAGGTGTCTCATCTACTCTCTCGGTCATGTGACATTCACTGGGGAATGAAACTATACTAGAAGGTCAGATCTCAGGGTATCTTATTTGCACAGCCTGAAAACATTTTTGGTAGTTTTCTTTAATTGAAAACTTGTTGCTATGTAGGCGATTGACTCCTCTCTTTTCTCCTACAAGTCCACGGAGGAATTGGCTATTTGTGTGTGATGTCAGGAGTGATATGGACCAAATGACCTTCTGACAAAGGCTATTTCAATAAATGTTAGGGGAAGGTTTTAGCTTCTTAAGCTTCCTTAGCTCTTTACTTTTAGTAATTGTGTCTTTTGTGAATTATATAATTCTTATCTCCCAAGAGAATACAATGGCCCTTCAGGGTCATTTTAGAGTCTGCATTTTAAAGCATGACCAAAGCAAAGGCTCTCTTAGAGTAGAGAGCTAATAGAGTGTATCAAATAAATAAGGAAAACAAAGTACAGGAAAACAAACCCTCTCCACTTGCAAGATTCATGCATCAGATTAGCAGCTTTGAAGGGTCTCCCCAAAATCTTTCATGTGCTTCACTCAGAAAAACTGTCTTCAGAATCATGAATGGGGTTTTCAGGGGACCACAGGCAAGAACGTCTGTCCTTCCATGAGGGAGAAGATGTCAGACAGAGGTAACACGGCTGGTAAAGAAATTAGGCTGCTCTTGCACAGCTGTCCCAAACTGATGTGCAAAAGGCATTCAGCAGCATAGTGTCTATGAATCTGACTTGTTGTGTTTGTGCTATGTGGAACTCAGTTGTTCTGACCCATATTCTCAAAGCAAGGTTGCATAAAGCTACAACCCATCACAACCGGATCCACCATTTTAATCTTCTAAGCTAGGGAGTTATGGCACACTTTGGGAGTGTCTTTTATATGATGAGAACTCAGAACCAGGGTTCACTGGTTAGAAGACAGCACAGAACATGACTCTTAGTGGCATGTATCCCTAAAAAGAGTGCTCCTTTCACCCCCTCTATGCTTCAGGGATTTCCCCGCCCCCATACCCCTTCATCTGATGTCCAGACCACTACTCTGGCATTTATACATGCTTTGACTCATTGGTAGCTTGTTTTACCCCAATATATTTCATGCAACAGGGTGGGTAATTCTTCATTCTATCACACCCCCTACCCCCCTATTTTCCCTAGTAAACAAGAGGTCAGGTAGTTATCTTCCAGTTAGTATTCCTGGGTTTTGCTGCCTTGATTCCCATTTGACTTCCATTCCTACAAATATGGGAAAGGTGTTCCTGTATATCCTCCTTTTGAGACCCCATTTCCTCATGATCAGCAGTGCCAGAGTAACCTAGAGATGTCCCTGACTTTCTTCTAGCCATCTTGTTCAGTTATAATCTAGCACTTGTTCATACTAGACCTGAACTGAATTTTCAGTGGAATTGCTTAGCTGTCCTGCAAAGTTTCTAGCCACCCTCAGAATAAAGAACTTAGAAAAAACACATTCAAGTATTTTTTTAAGCATCCAAAATAAGTCCTCCCTAAATAGGAAAGATAAAAATCTACTGCCTCCTAACTTCAAACTGATAATCTTAAGTGAGAAAGCTAGTCCAAAGAGCAGATACAGGATTTCAGCCAAGTGCATGTCAAAGACTTACAGTTGGTGGAAGAAGCTCTGGCTATTTTTGGTCCCTGAATTCCCTGTGTTCTGTTCCTGCACTTAAAGCCAGATGCTGAAGCACACAACATCAAGGAGAGAGGACACAAGGGGCTCTGAGGATTCTGCAATTGTCCCAGGATTCAGAATCCCTCATGTTAGCTCTGCTGAGTGCAGAACGTGAGAGAGAACAAAAACTTCCACTTCTCATATCTCCTCAGCGTTCAGCCAGAGATGATAGCCAAGAATCTCAGCTCGGATCCCAGATAGGTAGTATAGCATCCGGCTTCTAGGACTGCACAGGTGAACCAGGATATGGCTTATGTTCATCCATTATGACTGCCCCTAGGTTTCTGTTTAACCAGCAAATTGATGTTGGAGCTGGTTTCCCAATACTAATGCTCTTCTTCTGTGGTGTATCATTTACATCAAAGAGAGTCATCTCAACGTGACTGTTCTTAAGGTGAGGATTTCTGGTGTTTTCTAAAACAATATGATGTCAGCTGACTGGGTTAAGAAATGCTAAGATTTGCATTTTTCTTGAAATGTGATGCTATTTTTGAACTTCTAATTGGAAAAAAAAAAATTAAACTGCAGGCAATTAAGTGTGGAGGAGCACACCGAAGGTGGCTTCGATTTGGGCATCTGGTAAATTGATTTGCCATTGAACTGGAAGGTTAATATTAGGAATGGGTGAGCCAAGCCATGTTTTGCGTTTGTTCAGTGTCTCATACTAGTTTTTCAAATGTCATGGGCTCAGCAAAACCCAAAACACATTTTCTCAGCGCTTCTCCCTTTTTCAACCCATGTGTATTTTGAGAGAACTTTAATTCATATGTTTCTGATTTATTTACATGCAAGTCATCAGAATGTTGTTTTATACTTGCTATTTGATGTCCAGGAAGCCTGTTGAGCCTTTCCTTTGAGGCTTTTCTCCCCCCTCCCAACCCTAGGATTAGGAAGCAATGATTTGCAAATAGTAAGAGAGGTGGAGGAAAAACATGCTCATCAGAATCTTCGATATTTCTCCCCAAAGGTTCAAATTCTGTTCAAAACTTAGATTGTATTAAGTCTGAGTCTAATTCTAACTTGGAAGACTGAATTTTGGTATTGCTAATTGACACTGTTCTTGAGGTTACCACTCTCTCCCCTATGCACGTGAAAGTGCACACTTGCCGCGGATGAATACCACAAGCACATCTGAAGGAGAGACAGAAAGCTGTTGGGGATGAGCTGATTCAGCGTGTAACGGGGTATCTGTGGAAAGCTCTTGGCCTCCAGAAAGCAAGCTAAGAAGCCAGCCTCCTTTTCTGTGAAAACAAGAACAGGGCTTCCCAGATAGCAAACCTTCATTCTTTATTCCAACCCATAAAATGAGCACCAACTCACTCACAAACGGCTTGGCGGCTGTTTACATATATTTAAAAACATTTACGCCTCTATAAACATTTTTCCATTCATTAATAACTAGAAAATAAATAAATCATAGGCTAAGTATCCAACCAAATCATTTTTTTTTTTATGAATTCCCAAGGATGTACAGAATTTGTAGAGATGCATGTACAGCCATCCAAAAGGCAGCTTTTCTCTTTATCCTTTAATAAGGATAAAGGCGCTGTGCATTGGAAACACATAGGGAGACCTTTCATCTGTTAACATCATTTTGTTACCATACAGTTGACCATTTCAACAGCTACACTGGGGCCAGATTGTATAGATCCAAGTCAGATATTAAGAGCTGTTGATAGTTATTTTGTTGTTCACTTAAAAAAAAAAAAGTATATATAAAACAGGACTGTATCCTTGGTTAAGTTTTCCTAAATTTCCGAATTTTAGACTGGACACTGAATTAGTTTTGGACAAAAAGCAGAGTGGCAGTCTGGGATGGCACCTGCTGCATCTCTGGTGTTCTTACACACACAGGGCCACACTTCCCAGCCGGCTCTATCCTCAGGGTGGGTAGACAGATTACCAATGCTGGGTAATCTGAGGTGGCCTTGAGAGATGTTTTACACATACCCTCTTCAAGGTGGAGATAGCTCTCTTTGAGAAAGTTCTTTCCCATTTTCCATTTGATGTTAAGCTTGAGAAGACTCAAAATGTCTTCTCAAATCAAATATCTCTCTAGCACAGCTGTTGTTAAGTGACCTGGCATGTTCCAAGACAGGCCAGCAACTTGTGCACAGATCTGCTTGCACCAATGAGCCACCAAAGTCGTTTATTTCATGAAAGCAACACACACACACACACACACACACACACACATTGTTGTTGTTAAGTAACCACATAGGACTTTTAAACACAAAGCAGCTAGCAGTAGTACAAACAATAGGTAGTAACATTTAACCTTTATATATGTGTACATTAAATTACTCAAATATCCAAATAGCGTTTAAAGTCATGTGACTAGAGTAAATCAACTAACCACTAGTTGCTTTGAATGCAAACATATCCTAGCATTTATTCCCATGTAAGATTACAAGATGTCAAAAAAAAACCCAGCACCATTATTAAACCCCTAAACTCAGTTAACAAACCGAGGAGAAGGTTTCCACACAGAAAAGAAACAGGCTTCAAGAAATATCTCAAAACTTCATAACCATCAGAAAGATATGCTTGCTTCTCTAGAGAATCCAACATCTCCAGACCAGTCTACTTCATGACTTTTTGAATGACATGGCAAAGCCTTGTCAGGCAAAGCTGGTCTACAGAACTAACAATTTGATGCTTTTCCCCTCCACCCCGCCCAGTCTGAGACAGTCATATTGTATAGCACTGGAACTCAATATGTAGACCAAGTTGGCCTCGAACTCAGAGATCTGCCTGCTTCTGCTTCCCTCACGTTAGGATTAATAGCCTGAGCCACCACAGCTAGCCAACCTTACACTGTAAAAACTCTTTATTAGGGGATACTGTTTTGGTTATTGTGATTAGGGGTGTTCTTGTTAATAAAAACACACCAAAATTATCATGTTGCCTTTCGGACTATGTTAACTACTAACTATGTGTTTTGTTTTCAAATGTAATAGTTGGAATAAATAGGAAATTTCTCCTTGATGGGCCACCATTCTGTGGAGCAGCGTATACAAGAATCTGAAAGCATCACAGGAAAATGTTTATGGGCAGCATGAAACATGTCTGTACTGCTCTTTCCCCCAGCTCCCACTAGAGCTTCCCTTGGCCTATCAGAGATGCAGTCCCTGCTGGGCAGCAGTAATGAGGAGTCTCTTCCTGGGCATCCCCTGCTGTCATGAATCCAGTAAGGGGAAAGAGACTGTGTGTGGCACACAGGTCTCCAAGCATCTCTTTTCTGCAGGAGAAATACTGGTGGAAATTATTTTTCTCCATCTTAGGGCTGGTGATGCATAGGCAGATAGAATCTGCTAGAATTTCACATCATCCCCCTGCCCCTTTGTAGCATAAGTTCAAACAAATTCCCAAGAAATGTGTCTTTTTAAAACATACACATATGAACACACGCGCGCGCGCGCACACACACACACACACACACACACGTCTACTGCTACTATTTTTCAGTGTCATTTCAATGTTTAACGACCTGATCTAATAGACATTAAAAAACATGTGCTTCGCTTCTAGGGGAGGGACCTGATCCCCAACCCTGAGTTGTTTGTAACTTCAGCTTGCTTCTGACCATCTTGATGGAATGACCTGTTCTAGGATTTTAACAGACTAGCGGACAATTCTTTTTGTTTGTTTTAATTGAAGGTCCTTAATGTGGGCCACATGTTTCTCTTGGTGATTTGGACATGCCAAGGAGGAGGAGGAGGCAGGGCAGGGGAGGCACAGGGGTGGAGAGGTGGGGGAGGGTGGGGAAGAGAAGGTGGGGAGCAGCGGGTGGATGATGAAAAGACCAGTTCCACAAGCAAAGCACATTAGCAACCCAGAGTGGAAAGGGCCGGAAGGAAAACCCACCCACCTCACCCCTGCGCTCATTCTATCAACCTGCAATTGCGGCAATCAAAACCATATGTCGGTTCTTCCAGATCTTTCTCACAGGACAAACATGCAAAGGGCCTCGGGCCTGGCGTTGCCATCAAATGGTAATTGATACCATATGAGCCACAAAATAGAAAAGCACATGCGAACAGCAACCTCTCTCTCTCTGTGCAACCCCTTCCCCCACCCCCCACAGCCCTTTCTCGGCCCCTTGAGAAGGATAAAATTGCAGGTCTTGCCGGGCTGCTAAGTGCACCATGCACCACGAAAAACAAGTGTATGAGGCCTCAGGAACCACCTGTAAATGAGAGAGGGAGGAGGGTCCAAGAGCCAAGAAGGTGGCGAGAACAGGCAGAGGCTAAGGGTCACCCCAGGTTAATGCAAGGTCATCGATCATGCAGGAAAATGGGCACAGGTGTGAACCCAATCACAGGCCTAAAGCAGGAAATGACCCTCTGCACATCCAGCTAGGACAAGCCTGTTCCTTCTACAGCCACATCTGTCTTCCTTTCCTCCAGCCAGTGAGAGATTAGGAAAGTGGAAACCACTCCCCAATTACAAGGCAATTAGAAGCAAAGTGACCCGGATCCTGTACCATCCTGTATCTGCTACTCTCCTAGTCAAAGGCTTTTTTTCTGCATCCCATTGTTCTCTACCAAAGAGAGAAAGAGAAAAGAAAATGAAGCAAGGGGAAGAGCGAGAGGTCCTGGCAGTTGCTGGCTGGCTGTTAATACAGTAGGTAAAATCGACTCTTGTTTCCACCGGCTCTGACAGAACCGCCAAGTAGCACACGGCTTTCGCCTCTGCATGTATATATTTTCTTATTAACTTGATCGGGCAGAAATTTGCAGAGATTTGTTTGGATCTGGAAGTCACAACAGAACGTCAGTTTTACAAACCAAGGCTCATTCTGTGGTGGAATGTACAGCCCTGGACCAAACCATTCCCCCCACACGAGCTATTTGTTCCAATTCTTCGGCAGCCGCTTCTGAGCAAACGACTGAGTCTAAACACAGGCGATGGCTCTCCGTTCTCTTCCTTCTGCATAGCCCCTTATATGTGGTATTTTCATCTTATAGATCGTATGAAGTTTAAATATTTTCCAGATGGGACGAGGGAGTACAGAACCCTGTAAACACTCTAAGTTATAAAAGGACCAACTAAATACTTAAAACAGAAAAGGATGACAGCCACATGGTTCCTCTGCCAGCAGGACACGGGTGAGTTAACGCTGGCAACTGTAGGAAGGGGGACAGAGAGAAATCCCCAACCCCCAAAGTCTCAAGATGGGCTGATTCCTCCTCATTTAGATCAGATCTATTTATATCCTTTCTATGTAAACCGGTTCCAAAAAAAGAAGATTTAAACTCAATTTAAAATTCAATACATCTCAGTGGTAAGAAAGCCAAGTATGTTTATAACCTGAAGATAAATTCCACTGTTCCACAGTGGGGAAAATTAATAAGGCCTATTCATTTCATTCCATACATTTGTCCTGATCCTAGCAGCCCTTTCTCCCTTTAAGCGTGGCAAGACCTGAGCAAGGTCCTGCAGCCTAGAGGCAATGCAGGCATGTCCAGGACAGCACTAAGCCAAGAGGGAGGGGAGGGGAGTAAACCAGACTGAAGAGAGTGGAGTTGCATGGGCAGGGGAGAAAGGTAGGGGAAAGCAGGTGGCAACAAGGCAGAGAAGCACGGTGTGGCTTAGGAAGTGTCAGACCAAGCAGGCTGGGGACAGACCACTTTGGGGAGACTGAGACCTTACCTCTGCTCTCCCTTCGTGGTCCACGAAACATAACCCTGCCTTTGAGCATCTGCATTGTTTAAGTTTCATCCCGTGGTGGTGTTTGCTGATTGGTCAGGCATAGCTGACAGCATCAGAATTGCAATCTGACAGGCAGGAGCTGGAGCAGGACCACAGCCCAGAATTCATAGCGGGAGGCAGAGGAGGCGACCTCGGGCTGGGTATATGTGCCTCAGACCTGCAGATGTCTGCAGCAAGGCCTGGGACTGCCTTGGGGGTGGGAGGGCCCAGGAGGAGGTTGGGAGGAGTACATGGGGAAGGGAGGTGGGACAGGCCCAGCCACCCAAATAACCAGGCTCCAGGCATCACTCTGTGTGAGCTATAACTACACCATGGTTAGTGAGGTTTTTTTCTTGTTGTTGCCTACTACTGTTACCTCAGAATCAGAGGCATCTATGCCTGGACCTGTTTTTACAGAGTCAAAGTTGGTGCTTCCAGTCTGGGGTAACTATAGTTAAGTTTTCAGGTTAATTTATTTGTTTTAACCAAGCCAGGTTCTCATGTAGCTCAGACTTGTTTCCAACCAACATGTCAAGAAGGCTGACCTTTAACCCTGACTCCCCACCCCCATACCTCCTCATGCCTCCCCCAACCATGTGCTAGGATTGCAGGCATTTATCACAATACCAGGCTTTCTTTTCAGCTATTTGTTTCTCAAATATTTCTCATGTTTCCCCTGGGCTATGGAGACCCCACTTCACAAGAGCATCCCATCCAGGTAACTCAAGGGGTTCTCACATCATTTGACTGTTGGCAGTAAAGCAAGCACAGGAAAATCAAAGAGGGTTGAAGGTGCCTGAAAATGGAGAGTGGAACTGCTGTAGGAATGAATAGTCGAACAAACAGAGAAGAAATGAAAGAGCCCCAAAGTAAGCCAGGATAGACGAAGTTACAAGATGTGCCTTTCTTTTGACCTATTTCTTTCTAGGCCAGTAGGAGCCAAGTGCAACTCACTGAAAGTGTCAGTGGCTGCCTAAGGCTCACCCTCTACACACACACACACACACTCATACATACCCAAACACTCATACATATACACACATACATATGCATGCTCATAATACAGACACACACATACACATTCACATACACACATATGCATGAATACACACACATACACACTCATAATACACACATTCACATATACACATGCACACATATACAGGAATACACACATATACACAGACAGACACACATACACACACACACACATATACACAGACAGACACACATACACACACACACACACACACATACACATACACACACACACACACACACACACACACACACACACACACACGTTAACCCTACTATCCAACACTATAACTGAATTATCTCCTATCAACATGGTTATTTTCCCTCCTAGGACTTTCAGCCTAGTTTCAGTCTAGCTGAATGCCTGACTTCATAGCCCTACTACCTAGATTCATGGCTGCATAGTTCTGGGAAAATTTAGAATTTCATGCAGACATCCCACTGTCCACCTAGGATGCTGTTTTCCTGGCTCTCTCTATCTCATTGGAGAATTTGGGGAGGGAAAGTTTCACAGATTCAATAATCACAAAAGAAGAAAAGACACAAGATGAATGGAGGGCAAGAGCGACAGAAGAGATGGAGGCATGAGGAAGGAGCTGCAGGCCAAGCTCAGGCCTGAGAGACCAACAGGCTCAATGGAGGGAGAAACTGGGAAAGACGCTCTGGCTGAGGGGAAGGCTAATACAACATGAGAAGCAATATTTAATAAACACTAATCCTGCAAAAGCACCACCATCGATCTAATGTCAATTTTGAAAAGAGCTTGGAGAAGAGGGAAAGATGTAAGCATCTGGTTAAAATAAAAATGGAAACTCTACTATGACTCCTAGTCCTCAAAAGGAAAAGAAAAAAAAAATCGAATACCTCCCCTTTACTGGGTAAACACTGGTTATCGAGGACTCATTTTTAAATATTAAGCTGGAGAGGCAGCCACTGAACCATGAGTTCCAAGAGAAGACTATGACTTAGAGGAGACATATATTAACAGGACAGAGACAGCGGACAGTAAGACAGTCATAAGTCAGAGCAGAGGACAAAAACACAGCTATAAGTTTAAGTAGAGGGTTTGTGCAACAGGAGGGAGGCAGACGTGGGCATGAGAAGCCCACAGAGGAAGAAGTGGTCAGAATGGACCTACACTTTGTACAAAGAAAAATCCAGTGTGAAGGAAATATCCTAGGTGAGTGGACAGAAAGGATGGAGTGACAGAAAACATGGGCTGGAATACAGGAATGTGGTGTCAAGAGGAGCTCTGAATACCAAGGAGCAGAGAACAAACAGAGCTGGCGGGAACAAGTTTGTCAGAAGCACAAAGTGATTTACCAATGTTGTTAGCCATATGTTGTATAGAAGCCATTACAGACTAGGAAGAATATAAAGAAAACAGTTCCATACTACTTGAACTCTCTTTGGAACGGTAAAATCTCCCCCCCCCAACCCCCACTGCTAGGACCTGTTTATAACTGCAGGAGACAACGACAACATAATCACACCAAGGGCCTTAACTGTTACAATGTCTTCATCAGGAATGAACCTGGGTGTTTTGCACACCGTACTCCAGTGGTGTTCCTCATTACCCAGAAAACTAGAGGTACAACCTCTTTGAAGGACTCTTCAAGTGTGCTGTCCCCAACCAATGGTGATGTGATGGGCCTTATTTAAATATCGAGATCATGCGACACCCTGAGCACGAACCCTAGTGAAGAACAGCATAGGAAACAGCCTTTAAGAAGCAAGTATCTCTCATATCAGTCCTGGGGTCTTGAGCAGCTTTTCAGGGGCTTGGCTTTTTTTTTTTTTTTTTTTTTTAAAAAAAAAAAAAAAAAAAAAACAACCTAAACGCAGGAGAGGATCAAGTTGGTTTCAGTGATAAACCAGTAATTGCATATTTGGTAGAAAAGCCCGCAGCTCTGACAAGCAGTGGAGGAAGCTGGCTGACAGCAATTTCAGGTGCTGGGACGCAATAAAAACAATGAAGAAAGAAAATGTTTGCTTTTTCTGTCAACTGAGATGTCAGTACCCATTAATAAATCTATCTGCTAAATCTACTCTTATTCATGTGGGACATCACCAATTTAAAGTAAAATAAATTATCTTTAATTAAATGGAATTGTCGTCTTCCTCCCGCTATCATCCCCAATTATTCTTCCTAATCAGCCCTTTAGGGAGAAGGCAAGAGAGAGCACTGAAAGGCGCGTTGACTATAAACAATTTCTCTTTCTGTCAAGGGATGAAGTTTTTAATTTTGATTACAGTTTATAACTATAATTTTTGGGTATATGGAAGGAAAACTGCAGAATCTTATCATTTGTTGTGGAGGGGAAACGTACATGGTCACTTCCAAACTCCCCCTTAATTCTTCTTTCGAACAATCCAGAAGATGCCATTTGTGGACAGCCAATTCATTCTTTCATTGTAGTTTAGTACTTTGGTTTCTAGCTCAAGAACTACAGGTTTTAATTAATACCTTAAAGTGCCTGGCACTGCCTGAATGCCATCTTCCATGGGTAGTTCCAGGCTGACAAGCTTTCAGAACCTGATATTTCTGAATGGTATCAATTTATGTTTAGACAGGAGCAGCGTATGTACTTTAAATATTAAGACAGGGCACTGGGTAATAGACGAAGCTGAACTAGCTAGTCAGTAACTTCTCTTGTTCCCATCCTTTGGGTGGGGGAAGGAGAGGATAACGGCACCAAAACTCTCCCAAAAGCGCCAGACACTTTAACCAAATGACAGTGCGGAATTATACCTCTTCAGCCCTCATATGAATTCGGCAATGGCCTCTAAAAGAAATGATGACATACATCCACAACCAATTTACATGGCCTCTCAGACCCAGTCTCGAAGGCACAGAGATAAAATACTATCCCACGAGCAATGAAGAAGGAATTTAGGGGCGACTGGGCCCATCTCTGTAGCAGTCAACCAACCTTCTCTACTGTCGGAGACACCCAGGTACGTTGTGCATGTGCCCTTCACTTTTCATTATTATTGTGGCCCTCTAGTGGGAGAGTTTGGGGGGGGGTCCTTTATATTGGGAGAGCGCGTATTAATTATTTACAGATAAATGGTTTGGGGCACTGACTGATTACTGACTACTTACTGTTACTTTTAAAAATGTATTTTTTTTCTAGGGTTTAGCGCTGTTTTCATTTAGCCTTTGAATTGCCGCCTACAGAAGTAAAAAAAAAAAAAAAAAAGGAAAGCACAGCTATACAAGCCTGCTGACTTTCTTATAAAAGAACCAGTTTTAAACTTGTTTATACTACTGATTCCAAATGAATTCAAGATGGTGGCTAGTTAAAGAAAGGGAGCCCATGCCAGGGAGTTTGATCAAAGAACTTCAATTCAGCAATGTTCAGTTTTAATTGACCACTAATTAAGCTACATTAGTCCAAGAACGGTCTGTATCACTTCGACTAATAAAGAAAAGAATTAATTTAACCCCGTGTCAGTCAGCTTTAGTAAATCCATCTGAAAGCAACTTCTCAAACGACAGGCATGAAAGAGGTGTCTAGAGCTGAGTGCCAAAAGTGGTCTACAGGATTCAGAGGAGACGGGGGACTTGGTTCTCAAGTGCGTTTGTCACTTTGCTAGTGATGTCACCTTGCAGGTGTAATTATCTTCATTACAGATACAAAGATGTCAGCTTCACTCCCCGGGTTGCAAAGGGTTGCTTTAAAATTGGATTCAAAACATGGCAGCAGACCAGCCAATTTTAACTTTCCTGTATTCGCGACAAAAATAGAGTGGATTTGCAAAATCATGAGAATTTTCAAAGGCTTGGAACTCTCTTCTGGGAAAAGTGAGTTGAGGGGGCTGGGGGGAAAAACAACTGCAATAACACCACCAAAAAAGCTCATTATAATTAGGAACCACAAGCTATGACAGCCATGGCAGCAGGTAGAGCACGCATGTGTTAGAGTAGCGGATTTCTAAAGAGCCAGTTGCAAATTTGTAATTTTTCCCTACGTTACCCTGCAAAAGAAAAAACAAAGAAAAAAAGAAAAAATATATTGCTCACTACTTTCATAAAGCATTCCCAGAAAGGGGAGGAAAAAAAAAAATCATAAAATGGAGGGCGGGGACTCCACACAGGATTTAAGACCAAAATGTAAGCTTTAAGAACGTATTACTTCACAACTCAGTCTTCCTGGCTGTTAAAAGTCCTCGCATGAATTCTGAGGCGATGCCCTATGATCTTGCGACAGATATCAAAAATGTAAAATATGTTTAAAACTTAAAAATCAACACTGGTGTCAATGGTGTACTGGCTTGTATTCTATATTAATTAACCCCACCCTTCGTGCCCTCATGAATAGCATTGATTCTTACTACAGTGAATGCCACAGGGTCACATACTCCTAAAGACAGGGGTATCCTTGGAGCCTCAATGCACACTATATTTGGCTTTAATGATTTCTGGCAACCAACTGCTGTATTTTCTACAATAGTATTTAATGAATAACCTTTTTATCATTCTGCCAGTACTCATTAAAATGCACTTGTTTCTGAGATGCAATAGCTAGCTAGCTATATGAAACCAAAATATTAATGCAAATTGGCATTGCTAAGTTTAAAGCGGTATTTGCATTACAGGAACGAAACATGGGCCAAACTGAAAGAGCACACGGAGCACGGATGCCTCTTGACACCATGGTTATTACTAAGAGAAACCATGGCTTGCGATTCCATTAATAAGCCCGAGAAGAAAGCACTGGAGCCTGTGCCAAGCACCTAGTGTGTGCAGCCGCGTGATACGGGGAAACGTGGGCATTCCTCAGTGTCTATTCAAGAACGGTAGGTATAAGGTTCGAAGGAACTAATGGATGTGTTACCTGTGCTCAGAAACATCTGAACAGATGAAAACTATTTCCTATTTCCAGAAAACTGAAACTTTTTGACAAAACAACAAGAGTAGTCTTGCTTTCTGTGGATGTCAGAAGAGCCTTCCAGTCAAGGCTCTGCCTTACTGTCCAGAGATATGGGTGTGCACTTTAGATGTACCACATTTATCAGAGTGTCTTCATGTCAACATGTATTGGTTGTCTGCAATAAGTCTAAGATGTCTTAAGACATGGCGGATCCCTGTCCTTCAGAATCTCATTGGTTGAGGTGGAGGAAGGGGATTCAAAGTTCCTCCTCTATGCAAACAAACTAAGGGATTGATCCTTGAAAAAGACCGAGTATATCAATGACTAACTTTAAATGAAAGAGCAGAAGATATGATTGGCTTGAGCATCTAATAGAATACAAGGGGCATGGATGTTATCTTAGCTGAAGTGAAAAGAAAGCCCAAAAGCATACTGAAATAAATACGTGGTAGAAGGGACTCCCCTCCTCATGATTCATGTGACCTTGAACAATCTATAAAATTCATACATACATGCTTCCATTTCTTAGACGGGGATTTCTTCAACAAAACTTCTAACACTGATGTAAGAGATCCCTGTGCTTATTCAAAATGGAGATAGCAAGGACATGAGACTGGGGACTTCAAATGTAGTTGGTATAACAGAGAAACTTAATTTTTAAGTCATTTTCAGTTTTCATCATTAAATTTAATGGCAACAGCCACACTTGGCTAGCAGCTACCCCAATCATCAGGGTAGCTATTAGCCTTTGAAATGGGCTAAGCTTTTGGAGTACCTGACTTACCGGATGCAGTAGGGTTACATTACTTTGGGAAGAACCTGAGAGCATGTTCTGAAGGAATAGAGTCTTGTAGATGTATGTTATCAAATGTTCATAGTATGATGAAAGAGTTAGTCTAGGTTTTATCACAGCTTTAAAGTACTTGCTGCCTAAACATGAAAGAAAAGGCACCCGACAAAGATTTCATAACCTATAAATACACAAATATCACATAACCGGCCCTTTTACAAAATACATTCTGAAATCAATAATAAGCATATTATTGCTTTAAATGTATTCAAAGGATTATACAGGGGTTTACAGAATATCAGAGAAATAATGAGGACCTAACACAGATAATCAGTGATTAATTAAAATTGAAAACAAGGACAATAATCCATAAAAGACTTTCTTTAAAATCAGTTGATGGTGTAAAACAATCACCATCTCCCATAAAAGGAAATGCTCAAATAAACAAAATTATCAAAATGGCAGCCTGTACTTCTTTGCATGACAAAAGGTCAAATGACATCTCTGTGGCTGCTCACTATGAATCCAGACAATTCTGCACCACCCAATATGACCCCCGCAAAAGCCAACATAGGACAAATTTACAAGTACCTCAGAAAGAGGCAGATCTGAAGCTACTCTCTAGTTGTTGGTGGGTGGAACTTCACTAGAGCTGTACAGGGCTGAGGTGGTCAGGAAGCAATCAGTATATCATGTAGGTGCTTTTGGGGCACAGAGGCAATCCTATGAACCAATGCACTGAACAGTAAGAAGAGCTGCACTAAACGTCCACCATGAATCTGAACTGTTTGGCTATGGTGTCACGTCTCTTCTGATCAAACCTTGGAGAATCTTGTATATCCTGAGGCAGAAACTGAAGGGTGGCACAAGGTACTGTCCGACTTGGCAACTCTAAAACTTGGCTTCCAAGTAGTGAGGTGTTCTGGGTTCTGAAAGTTGGCAGGTATTAAGATTCTACCATCAGATCCTTCACCCTTCTATACAGAGTGCTAGGGAAGCCAACCAAGGTCTCAGCATCCCTTTCTAAATCACAGCCACAAAGCTACAGCAATGATGGACATTGGGCAGGGCCAGGAGGAGAAGCCACCAGTTGTCAGTAGGGTAAAAAACCAACCCCTGCATTATTGAGAAAACTGAAGAGTTCCTCAGGTTTACTGTAATCTTTATAATCCTTTTTTGATGTAGACAAATTATATATAAACATATATATGAAGAATTCAAAAAATATCTTTAATGCTCCCCTCAAATATGTCTGTATAATTATCAATTATTCCTTAGGCTAATACCTTTTTTTCCTTTTTATGTACTCTGGGGAAAAAAGTAATGCACTGCTTTTAGGATAAAAGGTAAAACAAGAAACATAGATGGAGTTCCCAATCTTTTAAAAGATATGTATATGTGTGTGTGTATGTATGTATATATATATATATATATATACATATATATATATATGTGTGTGTATATATATATATTTCTTATTGGCTCAACACAGTTTAACAGCTGCTTTGAAGCCATTCCAGTTAGTTCACAAATAATTTACTATATAATATTGCGAATGAAACACTACATTTTCTTGGTAAATCATGGAAATAGTTGAACAATATTATAGAGTATAGTATGGTATATCAAAAAGAAATAAAGTAGAAGGAAATTGGTTGGAGAGTAAGGTGAAAGTATAAAGGAAAAGGGAAGAGGAAAAAGAAAGGGGGAAAGGAAGAATGGGAAAGGGGGAAAGGAGAAGTGGAAAGTGGAATAGTCAGTGGAGGGGAAGGAAAGGAAAGGGCTAGGACAGAGCAGAGAGAGATGGTAGATAGGAAGGAAGAAAGGGAGGGAGGGAGGGAGGGAGGGAGGGAGGGAGGAAAGAGAGAAAGAGAGAGGGAGAGAGAGAGAAGTGGGAGGGAGGGAGGGAAGGAGGGAGGGAAGGAGGAAGGAAGGAAGGAAGGAAGAAAGATAGACAGGAACTCTGCATGTGGCTCACATGGCAAAAATTAACTACCATTGTCCAGATCCAACATGTCTAAAGCAGGACTTGTCTGCCTCTGCTCTGCCAAGGGGCAGTTCTGTGCACAGTGCTGGCTTTAGCATCTAGAACCATATGCTGGTAGCATCCCCCTACTGCTCCCCATAATTTTGACAATCAAAACTGCTTCCATCTGTCCCCTGGGAGGCACCACTGCTCCAGAGATACATGTTTGTAATCAGAGTCTGTCAGCAACAAATACCTATTTGGATTTT
The DNA here is from genome assembly GCF_011762505.2 of Arvicanthis niloticus. NCBI lineage: Eukaryota > Metazoa > Chordata > Mammalia > Rodentia > Muridae > Arvicanthis > Arvicanthis niloticus. The sequence continues at coordinate 19,551,789 of NC_047671.1, forward strand.
CTGAGCTTTTCTATAAACATCTTTAGAAGTATCTTCTGCCCTCTGAACCAGGGCAAACCCATTTACGCCCATGATCGTTTTGAATGTGATCTCGGGACCTGGAGCGTTCAGCAACCTGTGTTTGTTTTAGAACTTTTCAGATGAGCTCTATATTGACTTTGATGATGATGTAACAGAAATGTTTCATATTGCCAGTTGACTTGCTCTCACTTATATGTAGAACTCAAACCAATATATTTTATCTAACTTTCGGATGAATAAACAAGTTTGAGCAATAAATAATTGTCATTATTGGCTACTGTCTGATTATATAGTCTATCCATCCATCCACCCACCAGCCATCATTCTTTTTCTCATCCAAGCATACATCTGTCACAGTCAAACCTGCCATGCTTTCTATTCTGATGGAGTTACGAAGGTGAAAAGCAGAGGACCAGCCAAAGAGTTTAGTCTACAGTGCTCCCCATTGGCAATGCGTCTGGGAAGGCACTATTATTCAGCTGTAAGCTTTACATACATACCCAAAGGCCTAGAAGAGTTGTATTGGTAAGTAGTCAATCCATTGCTACATTGACACTCCAATAACCAACCCACTTAGGACTAGAGACATCTTAAGAGACCAATGGAACCTAGGAATCAGGATTCTGAAACATGTCTGTTTAGTGGAGATGCAAACTAGGAATCCAAAAGGTAGTAAAGATCGCTAAAAATAAGGGCGTGCCGAAAAGTGCACAGGTACAACTTGGTTCTTCTTTGCTACTCTTCTCTTTTTTTTTCCTGTCTGTGGGGGAGGAAAAAGCCATAAAACTAAACCATCCTCCACAAGGGACAAATAAGTGTGGTTTTGCATTTCTCTGTGTTGTCTCTGAAAGATCACACAGCTTCTGCAGCACAGAGGTCAGGTTCTCATAATGATTCCTGTAAGTCATCTTTCGAGGGGTTAATTAAGTAAACTGAATCCTAAAAGGTTTTATTAGCAGAGCTGACACTGTAAAGTGGCGCCAGGAGCATCTGCCGGTGACATGAACCCTCTCAAAGTGAACGGCATGGAACCACCCAGCACCTCTTTGCGGTGCTTGCCCATTTGCTGCCTGCATCCCAGCGCTTGGCTGCATGCTGAGAGCTCTGGGAAGTGGGGTCACTGGACTCCCATCAACATACCTAATTTTACACTCATGTCATTTAAGTTTTTAATACAGCACAGGGTTTTTTTTTTTTTATTTTTTTCAGGTGTTAATAGAAAAATCAATTCTAAGTCACAACAGCTGTGATCATTTTAAATATCACAGCTGTCATGGGCTGAAAATAACCGATTTGAGCACATACATTTCTGTTGTAAATACAACAAAATGAAAATATGGTGGAATGCTATCTTCTGCTCCCTCTGAAGCAGACTGTCTAATACAATGGCAAAGAACACACGTGCTTCAATTTACAAAATCGGGCTCATGTTTCATTGCTGACCTAACTGGCAGATGGCTTAAAAGAAGAGGGCTGAGCATGGATCTTAAGAAGCAGCCCTATGGCGGAGGCCGAACATGTTTAATTATAGCAATAGTATTAACTTTGGAAAGGACTAGGCTAAAGAGTCGATATCGAATTGAGAGTTCATTTATGTAAACATTTTGCTGTGAAGACAGGAGGAGATTAAGTGGGATCCATGCACCACATTAAGTGTTATTAAAGTCTGGGCGTTCCAATTATTATAGGACGAAGTCTAAACTCCTGTGAATTGGTGGTAACCACTGTCTTTCAGGAAGTATTGGGGTTTTATCCAGGTCTTTACAAGCTCTAACTAGCCACAGCATGAGAGAATACACTTCCCTCTCAGTCCAAATGTGATGCCTCTCAGAGAACAGAATGGCATCCTTAAAGAATATTTAAAATAGAGCTGAGTGCACTGAAAGACAAGGACTGAGCATCAATTATCCCACCCTGCGCGTAAAGTGGAAGTTGGTCTGTGGGAACTGTACTGTAATAAGTACTGTCAGAAGTCTACAATTCTATTGGCAAATACTGCCATCTCTGCTACAGAGAAACTAAGTCCGATATTGGGGAACTGGTACTCCAGATTAAGAGCAGAAGGAAACAGAGGGATGCTTCAAGAAAGCGTTGGCAATGTCACACTGCTCACGGTCTACAGAGGTTTCTTCAGGTCTCTCTAACCTCCTGGCGGATACATAATCAGAAAATAAAAATCGCAGGTATTCCTTCCAGACCTTAGAGATGCCCAGGATAAAACTGAAGAGCTGGCCGATATCTGCCACTGGATGACTCCTACTAAAAACCTGACTTTCCATTTTCCCCTGGGAGGTTAAAGGCATCAGGTACAGGGAAACCTTCCTCTATTATTATTTGCATACTAATTCCAAAGCTATGCGGAATACTCTGTAGTCGTTTAATCACAACACACACAAAGGCACTACAAAGTGAAACCACACTTGTTCAACATTTATCCCAACCCCCACAATCACACAAAGGAAGCCTAAGGGTGGGGGAAAAACGCCCTCCACCCTGCTCAGACCTGCTAGGCTCTCATGAATTGTAATAGCAGGTGCAGAAATAATAATGTGCTGGCCAATCAACTTTTTTTTCCCCCTCTGATTTGTCAGTTTATCTTAATAATGCCATTAGGAATGTAAACATTTCTGCAATTTATATTTAAAAGTCAATAAAATAATGGGGTACAGAATTTATCCTTTTTAATTTTTTAAGTAATACATTTGATTATTTTAATCACGTCGGTACTTAACTGGATGGAGTTTAAATATGCATGTAACATCAATGTAATTTGCTTTATTCTCTAGGAAAACTACTGAGGAATGCAGTATTATTCTCTTTACTAAAAAAGGGGTGGCGGGACACGCAATTCAGAGAGCAAAAACGACTAGAGCACACTTAGTTTGTTTTCTTTCTTGGAGGTGGGAATCTAGTGTCTTTCAAATGTGCTCCATTATGCATATTTTAAGATGGTAAAAGTATCACCAAAGGGGTGAGAGTCCATAGCATGCTCACTGAATGGCTGACAGTAAAAACTAGGGGTGTTTCCACACTGGGGTAAACTTTATTGGGCTCTAGTAATAGAGCTGTGGTTGGTAAATGCACCAACTATTTTTAAAATGGCGTGTGAGCTTTTCCCAACACAGCAATCCCTCCTTGAGTAGGATCATTATTGATGCAGTCATTCGGTACTTTATAAATCTCACCCTTAGGTTTGTGGAGGTGAAAGAGGCAACTCGACCGTGAGCCTCAGTCCTCAGCATCTCTGTTCATTTTCAGGTCAGTTACAATGGAAGCAGCTGGAATTCAACTCTTCCCCACTTGGTCCCACCAATTACTTCACTGTGTCCCCTCTCAGAATGAGTGTATTTGGGCTTGGAGGAAAGCACAGCTCTAGGTCCCTGGAGGATGCCCACCAAATCTGGCATGTTTTCACTGGAGCTGCCATCTGACCATCACGTCCGGGGGCCGACACTCCCTATTGCTCAGGTGTTTCAGCTCAATCTCTAACCCAACTTGGGGGAGAAGGAAGCGAGCTTAAGGCACTGTCCCCTCCAAACAAAACATTACAGCTATACCGATCCCTTCCAAGTCATCTGGAATAAAAGGCCAGGCCTCCTTAAGAACTGAGGAAGGGTTTGGGGGAAACTGGAAAGGTAATAAATGCAGCCTGGAGCATAAAGACAACATTATCAGAAAATGGAACTTAAATATTCTAAGTACAATGTGGCACTGTAACACAAGCACACCTGTGAAGGCAAAGCTGCAGTTTGGGAGTTTAGAGATCTCCAGCCCTTCAAAGAAGAAAGCCTAGCATCACCTCTCAAAACATTCTCAAAGGGAGGGGGACTGGCCTTAAGAACTGTTCTTTGGAAGAGAAAAAAAATCCCTTTGCTTAACAAAACGTAAGAATTATCTCTACTGTTCACTTTACATAATATGACAATGCACCATAGAAGTTATTATCCATTTAAAAACCAGAAGTCCAGAGGGATTTCAATGCTCTACAAGCCCCGGTGGGAGCTTCCAGCACCACCTCTGTCTTCAAGATGTGACTCTTTTACAACCTTGTCTCCCATCTCTTTCAACATTATCCATCTGATTCCTGGGGTGTACAGGCTGCTGTTGTACGACTCTGGCTGCAAATGGCTGAGGGACATGCAGGGTTTCATTTGTCACCACCCATCATTTTTTTATCACCTCTCATTTTGCCCCGTGTCATCTTAGAGTTATGTTTGCAAGCATGGAGGGCCAATGACTAAATAAAAATCCAATGAGACACTTAGAAATTTGAAAACACTTGACCCTCCATCGTCTTCCAGAATGACCACCGTCTTCCTTCTATAACGAGGATGAGCAAATGTGTCTTTGTGTAAATCCAACGATACTGGAGGGGATTAAAAAAAAAAAAAACAGCAAACAACACATCACTTGCTGTGTGAGCTAGGAAGCAAGCATTTAGGGTTGCTGTGGGGAACAAACATATGCTCCCATTGAATTCTCTTCTCAGGGTAAAAGAAAGCTCCAGTTTGAACAACTTTTAAATTTATCGCAGCCGTTACTTAAAAATTGCTATCTTCTCACTGGGTTAGGGGTTAAGGGGCTTTGGTTCTGTTCCTGATGACTCTCCTGATGGCAGACTGCTAACCAGAAACATGGCCACCATAAAGAGAGGACACAGCAACGTCTCTCTCAGTGCCAGAGAAGTGACAGAAGTTTCAAGCTGGTTTGGGAATAGACACACACACACACACACACACACACACACACACACACACACACACACACACAGCATTCGGGATGACGAAATCTGATAACGTCTTCAGTTAAAAGAAGGTAAAGCTGTTTGGCCAGTAAGGCATAGAGAAAAAAATTAATTATCCTCAGGCCTTCGTGGTGCCTTTTCAATTTTACTAAAACAAACAAACAAACAAACAAATCAAAATAAAATGGAGGAGCAGTAAAAAAAAAAAAACAGACAGTAGGGATTTTTCGGTGACTCAAGTAAACGGAGGGGCAGGAAGCATGCAGTACAATTTCCTGTCTATCAGTTGGAAAGGTAGTTAACAGGACCCAGCTCCTCCTGTTTTCCCCTGACCATTCCTTTGCCCACCCCCACCCCCTTCTCTGCTCCCTGAGTCCTTCCTCCTAACTCCTGAAACAATGCCATCATCTAATACTGGGAGCCGGATGCTCCCCAAGTGTCGGAGCAGTCAAACCTACCAGAAATCAGGGGTTAAATAAAGCAAACCACATACACAGCTTCTTCCTAAGAAATTAGCCTCCCAGCAAAACTGGCGTCCGTGAATCTCAAGCAGGGATTTTTGGAAATTTAATCAGAGACAGCTGAGCAAGAGGTGGCTCCAGCATCAAGATTAAGTGCCTGGTGAACCTTTACCAGCTTAGACAAAATCAACATAGTTTTGTTTTAAGAAATTAAATACAGACAGGAAAACAATTTTATTGTTATCTTAAAATCACTCAAAATGTTCTGTATGTCAATAATACCAAATAGAGAGCTCAAAAAATATATATGTTTTCCTACATGCTTTTTCTTTGATATTTTTTAAACATTAGTCGGCAGCTAAAAAAAAAATGTTTGTGATCTAACCATTTTTTCCTTTGTATTAGCAACTAAAATATTTTTAAATTGAAATAAATTTATACTGGTTCTTTAGGTTTATAGCCAAGGGTCTGAAATAATAATTTTCTAAACTAACTTTTAGAATGTCAATTTCAATTTTCATACTGAACACATTATGGAAAACTTTAAAGCCTGGTACTTACTTATCTGTAACTGCCCTAGCCAGGATTTTTATTTTATTTTTTAAGAAAAGGTCATATGAAAAATGTACTCGGCAATGTTATTTCTGGTGCTATTAAGATATTAATCTTTTTATGCTGCCCATTTCCATGGCAAATTCATAAGAACTGAAGCCTTCATACTTGAGCTCAGAAAAAGGCTTGCTGATGGTGATTTTTCACTTGTGCACAGGTGAACTTTGTTCCAAGAATGACTGGGAGCTGAGGGGTCCTGTTACTCCGATGCTTCTGGGTTTGGGCGGCCTTAATATCAAAAAGGAGTTTCGCTTCGTTTTTGCCTTTGAACTTTCTGAAGATGAAAAGCAGCATAATATGACCAACCGTTGGACTATAAACACGGACGCTGGGTTCTCCCTCGCCTTCTGAGATCTGATGACTTGACAAATAACTATTTCAAAACAACTAGCTTGAAACACGGTTTGAAGCTTGTTAGGATGAAGAAAAAAGAGCAATTAGAATAATCACAGGTTTCCCTATACGGCTTAACACATGCACACGCTGCCGGGCGAGCCTATGGTGTGATCAGAAATTACCATTAGGAAGAAATTTTACCACTTTTGTTTTCAATTTCATTTGCCAGAACTTCATCTATGTGGAATTGCCATATTTTAGCTAAATGCAATTTGACCAAATAATTACTCATTAAAATTCAAATTTGGTGAGCATGTGGACCTTGAAAAAAAAAAAAAAAACAAAATTTGGGGCTAGAATTAGTGATTTCTTTTTGCCTTTTTTTTTTTTTTTTTTTTTTGTAGACCAGGTTATGCCCTATATAATGCCCAGTACTTCTTATGGCCTTAATGAAGACAGACAGTAGCACAATTTGACATAAGCTAGAGTTCTCAACACTCAAAAGAAACATTACTCTTCCAGAAATCTTTTTCTGACAGTTGAAGGATAATTCCTTCAAATTTTCATTTAGCTGAGACTGGCATTCACTTACATGCAAGGCACTAATGCATAGGGGGGAAAAAAAAATCACACCAAAAATTACTAGCCAAGTTCTTCATTGACCTCTCCCCTGAGGCAAAGCTGGGTTTTTACAAATGCTCTCGTTTACACTCAAGATTTATTCTTTGAGAGCTCTTGGGTTAAGGTTATTTAAGGTCTTAGCTCATGAAATCTACACTTAAGGACAAATCACTGTCCTCAGTGCAAGCGTGGCAACATTTGGGCATTATAGCAGGGCGTTTTCTACCCTAAGGTGACAGAGCCCGTCTACATTTTCCTTTGTCCCAAAATATCATTTGATTAAAGTGTTTCTCTTGCTAGGAAGTGGGGGGGGGGGGATTTTTTACAAACACTGTGTTTGCTGGTTCAAAAAGAAGATAACTGTCATGTTCTTCTGTATTCTTGCTGCAACCTAAAAAAAAAAAACAGTGTTTGGGAAGGATTTTCCATTTTTCTTCTTTTGTTTATTCACAGGGAAAAACCTGCTTCCTCTAGCCTCTCTCAGTTCAGAGAGTTCAAACTGAATTTAAACAAGTAATTGACTTGTCACTGGGGAAAAAAAAGAAGGAATTCAGTGCTGGGCTGTCTTCAGAGGAAAACCTGTGCCATAGAGAGAGCCAAGCTTAACAGTTCAGGTTGGAAAACACAGTGTGCTCTCTCTCTCTCTCTCTCTCTCTCTCTCTCTCTCTCTCTCTCTCACACACACACACACACACACACGATACAAATAGTCAGACCTCAGACAAACAAAATTCAAGAAAGGTAAAGTCGCTTTCATAGACATGTTGAACAATCAATGCATGACCTATACAATCTCCACAAGATGTCTGGCATCAAACCAAAGGCAGCTGCATATAGAAGTAGAGCCAGCACAATACACACTGTGGAATAAACAGAAAGCCCTTTCCCCAGGGTATGCATGAGGGTGTCTTGGAAAATGGTCTAGAACCGGGCCTTCTGTGGACCACACACAAGTGAACTTTGCTGGCTATGTCACCAAGTTAAATCTAAGTACTAGTGACCATCCGTGGTTTCCAAGGTTTTCTGCTGAGGCTCCACATGGCTATTTTTCCTAAGTATAATATATGTACAATTTGCCTCTTTCTAGTGTTTGAATCAATAGAGATACACACCACCAGATTTGTTTTTAATAAACGTCTTAAAACAGTTCCTATAAATACACTTCCTGTGACAGAGTGATCTTGATTTTATGAGTACCATCCTTTCAAAAAAAAAAAAAAGTCTAACAACCAAAATATTTGGCAACTGCGAGGGCATATTAGTGATATGATGTCATAGTCAGCATTTTCTTATGGTAGAGGCAACTGGCAAGCTGTAGGAATGGAATACATATTTTTAAAAATTCCTTTGGGCCATAAGGAAATTAAAATGCCCAAGCCTTAGCTAAAAATTTGACAATTCAGCTGTCTAAGATGTAAAACTAGTAAGTAACATATAAAATTCACATCATTAGTAATCTTTAAAGTTAAAACCCACAACTTGTATTTATTGTAATACATAAGGTAACATATAATCTTTTCATATTTATGCATATAATATATAGTGTATAATATATAATTCTTTAGTGCACAGGGCAACCAACTCCTGGGCCGTATCTCACTACTTTCACAGACACATTTGTTGATCACATTAATAGCATTAGTGAAGTTTACTGAAAAGGGCTTTAAAAATCAACGGAAATATTATGGTGTGTATGAGAATGACTAAGAGAGCACAGGCAAAAGTCTTAAATACGGATAAACCCCTAACGATTGCAATCCAGATACATTCTTTTTAAAACTCAGTTTTCTAAGCCCAATATTTAAGGTCACAGATTTAAGCACTGACCAATCTATAACACAAGCCTTTTACTTCAACACCAACTTTATTTCCCATGTTTAACTACTGTTCTGATTACATGCAATCTTCTTTAAAGGGGGGATTTTAAAAGGCATACGTATTTATAAATGTGTGATGATTTACTGATATTTCAAAATAAAAGTAGTAATTCATAAACCTGGATAACTGTTAAATTCCTTAAGCTAACTCAAAAGCTTATGTATATGTATACATACCAGTGAGGCCACTAGAAATAAGCACTATGCATACATCTGTGCATATTTACGTATATATGTGTGTGTGTGTATATATATATATATATATATATATATATATATATATATATATATGCATCTACCAGCACACACACACTTAACTCGCTTGTGCCAATCAGTGTTTCTGAACTGGGCCTTCGTGAAAGCTCTGATCGGTCTCCTTGGCCCAACTATCACACTCTGATTAAAAGCAACCCAAATGTAAGTTCAAAGTACAACATGAGACCAGTTCCTAAAGGGCTGCTTTTCACCGTCATCTCCGTTCTTTGCTATTTTAAGATGAAATTTTACTCCTCCATTGGCCAACTCTTCCTGAGAGCACCACATACCAATTTACGATTTACAAAATATTGAAATCCTTTTCCTTCAGAGGGCCCAGGCAAAGGAAAAATAAAATAAAATAAAATAAACCTCCAGATGGCAAGTATAAACCTTCTGCTGGGGTTATACACAAGATACCAGACACTTTCCCCCACGTAAATAAAGCTTTTTCTGTTAGAAGAGGGGAAATTGAGGAAAACGCCACACAGTACAAATAACTCACAATATTGTTACATGCACGAGTGGATTCTTATCCTCCCCCCCCTTCCTTTTTTGGTTTAAAAAACAAGCTTATATAATCTACTCCATCAGATATGTCCGTTCTAAGTTTTTGGTCTATTTTAATCTCTTATCTGTTGTCCACTCTCCATGGTTTCCAACTTAGTAAGACTTTAGACAGCACAAAACCTCAATCCGGAGACAAACTTACCCCCAATTTTTTCTCAGGCTAACTTGGGCTTTCTCGGTTTTCTTCATAATCTGCTCCTCCTTTCAATCATTTGAAAGCAAAAAGAATTTTGCCAAAAGACCCTTTTAAATTAGTATTATTTTAAATCGTACAGCCTCCTAAGTTCACCTGACTGCAAACTTTCTCTCTGGGATCTACTTTCAGGAGCTTTGTAAAGCTTTGATGGTTCTCTACTGGGGGAAAGGCAAAAAGCAAGAAGAAGGCAAGAGAAACATCCTAGGACTCGCAGATGATAAATATTTCATGGCACCGAGAAAGGTGCGGCAGTCCTGCACAACTTCGCAAACAATGCTCCCCGCCTAGAATGCTCATCCCTGTGACCATAAAACTTGTCCCCAATGCCCCTCGCAGCCCGAGTTCGCTTACCGCTTTCCCATTATAGTAGTACATCAAAGAGTTGCCGCCCATGCCCGGGATGGTGTATGCGCAGTACATGGCCTCGGATTCTTTTTTTCTCCTCAGTACCACTCTAACAACTTTTATTTCAAACTCGCTGTCCCTTTTTTCACAACAATTCCTTCAGTTGCATTTTCCCATATGGCCGGGCCAAGCGTGGTGAATATGCAAAGCAGGAAGAGACCATTCCTGGCGGGCGGGGGAGGCCCCGGCGCTGCTGTCAGACGCTCAAGTTCGCGCAGGCTGGATGGCGGCCCGGCCTGTGCAGCGCCGCAGCCGAGCACTCGAGATCGCTGCAACTTTTCCGAGGGGTTTTTATCAGTTCAGTTCCTCGAATAATGCCGATTCTTACAAATTCCTGCAGGCTTCACTTCTGCTCTCTCTCTCTCTCTCTCTCTCTCTCTCTCTCTCTCTCTCTCTCTCTCTGTCTCTCTCCTTCTGTGTGTGTGTCTCTCTCTCTTTCTCTCCCTCTTTTTTTGTTTTGTTTTAGGCACCCCTTTTCTTCTCTAAAATTTCCACTCAACTGCCTTAGGGTAAAAGTGGAACAGGGTCCATTATTGAGCAGAATACAAATGCGGTTAATTGACTCCCCCTCTCTCTCTCTCCCTCTCTTTCTTTTTTGTTTTAATTTGATTAAAAAGCGAGTGGCAGGAAGGGAATCGTACGATGCACATCTAATAACTCTGCCATCTGTCTCTGCTGCTGGCTAGCTCCCAGCATTGTACGCAGCTGCCTGAGAACTCGATTCGGAGAAAGGGGGGCGGGGGGGGGCGTAGTGGAGGAAGGGAAAAAAAAAAAACCCACCACGTCTCTGACCTCGCTCAAACAGAGAGAGGGGGCAGTGTTCTCTGGCTGCTTGGTCAACAACCTACAAAACCGGGTTGCGGAATGAAACAGAGTAACAGAGCGGCCAGCCCAGGGCTCTGCAAGCCCCAGGCTCTCAGACCCAGGGCAGAGGGTGGCCGCCCACCGGTGAACTTCACCTCGCCACACTGCAGCCGGCTGCGTGGACAAAAGCGGGCTAGCTAAATGCCATGAAGCCAGGCTTCCCTCCTTAGGGCTGGGCACCCCAAACCCACACACTCTGCAGTCTGGACTGCCAAGGCAATGGAGAACCCAGCTGCAACTTAAGCCTGTTTGTTTGCTGGGTTCTAAGGCAAGTTTATTGGTTAAGTCCGAATCTACCAATCGCTCACAGCTGTCAATTCCTAAAAAGGTACCTTAGAGACCACGTTTTTTTCAGAGTTTTGACTCGCCCCAGGAGCCTGATTTCTGCATAAATATTTTAAACGTTCCACGCACTTTTTTTTTTTTTGTAAACTTAAATTTTACTGAACTTTAGGAAAATGCAAACCTCCCTTCACCTTTATTGATCGCCACTGAACAATAGAATTGCAAGGTTTCTACCGAGCGGGGGGGGGGGGGATATTTTTGTTGTCTTTTGAAAAATATATCAACTAACAAAAGGGGAGTCTAAAAAAAAAAAAAAAGGAAAGGAAAGAAGGGGGGGGGGGAGATGGGCTGACTTGAGCTTGCCAAATTCAGAGCATCACAGGAAAGGAGGGCCTCTGGGAATTGATCCCAAATGAAACTAAATCATTTGCATATGCCGAGGCAAATGCCACCGAGCACACATCTACTCTTCAGAATCAACTTTAATAATGCAAAGCACCTATTTCCTTACGACTCAACGCGGTAACAAAACACATTCAGTATCAATAGACAACGGAGGGCTGGAGTGGACTGGAGAGCAGAGGCTTACCTAAGGCTGGAAAGTTCCCCCCACCCCACTAAAACACACACACACACACACACACACACACACACACAGGGCCCAGAGGTTTGTCTAACTCACTTGCTCTGCATTTATTCGGAAGGTCCCCAGAGGTTTGTGTAAACAGTACTTGAATTATAATCACACATTTCATTCAAATTTCATGCTTTGAGGATTTTTTCCTCATTAGAACAGTTAGTTGTCAATCTGACAGGATTCCATTTGTACCCTTTAAACCACCTTCAATGTTAACACCCAAAGCCAGGGTGCCCACTGCCACAGGACAGAGTGTGAAAACCGGAACTTGGACACTGGAATTTGGAGCGAGAAGTTAGGGTGGGATTGTTGCTATTGTCCCTGTGCTGTTCTCGGAGAAACCCCTTATTTAGAGGACTGCCTCTGGATCTTACCCACTACTCTGGATGTGGCTGCTAGAAGCCCTGGACTATTTCCATAAACAATTATTTCTTTTCATCTACATTAAATCTATTTTCTTGTACATTTTGCAAAGATGTAAATGCCTCTCCATCAATTATATATAAACTCATAGTTTTTAAAGGTAAGGATATGATTTCTTTAAGACGGGTGCAACTAAATACTTTCATTTGATAAGACTTTAAGGTCTTTCGATTTGGCAAGTGAAAAAAAATAGTTAAAGGAGAACTAGAACTTTAAGCTTTTAGGATTTATTAGCTGATGCAAAAAAAAAAGATTCTAACATTTCAAAAGTGTATATCTGTATTGGTTAATGAAGATGTACAACTTTGAAGGGTTATTTGTGAATGATGCCCAGCGAGGCAGGATGCACTGTCATCCAGTGATGCGTGGGGTTTGCTTTGCTGCCCTTGAAGTACATGTCACTCACAGAACTCAAGTCAGTGCCTTGTCAATTGAGACAGTTCTTCAATCTCAGACTCTGAAGTTGTCTTTGTGACAGAAATATCATTCGTGGTAAATCTTGAGTGTGATGCGTGGGGAGCGAGCACAGACGACTGGAGCTGTATGCAAGAATCCATGTGTTTTATAATCATTTAAAAAGAAGTCTGGATCTTAAGCAGCTAGTGTGTAAGGCCTTCCCCTGGTTTGCATCAGTGTATACTTACTCAACAGGACCTTAACAATGAGGCCCCTTTCATCACTGAAATGACAGCCAGGCTAAACAGTGGGCCAGCTCTCTTTCTGATACTTAACTAGCAAGCATCATTGGAAATGCAGTAGATGGTGAAACGAGCCATCAATATTTATTAAATAATAAAACTGATTACTAAAAGATGTCAATACCATTTATTTCTCCTAGAATCTAGTTAACAATCTGTTATTTTTTTCCAAGAGTTCCTTGATAAGATATATTTGAGGTGAAGCACATTTGGTGATTGCAGCATATATATATGACGTCACAGGAAACTGGGAGTTCTTTGAACAGACACTCTCAAGGTAATGGTGTCATAGTTCCAGAAAGGTAGAGAGATACTCAGTAAGATCTTGTGGGGTGAATGAATTACACCATTGAACAAGTAACTACCCCAATCCTACAGTTATTGAAAGCAGCCCCTGGGTTAATATATTTATTCAACCACTCCACAAACACCTTTTACATGATTCCCAACTTCCAGTTAAGATCCATCCAAGAAAGGTTGGAAGATTAAGACACAGGACAACATTCTACCTGATGGAGACATAACCATGTAGCCAAGAGATGCAAGCAGACTCCTGAACATAATGAAAATTATGACTAACAATTATTGCTTTTATTCAAGTAGGAGAGATTATATATTTTTAAAGATTTAGACAACAAACTGTTACAGGTGAAAAGAAAGAAAGAAAGAAAGAAAGAAAGAAAGAAAGAAAGAAAGAAATTCCCAGCCATAGAGCAAATTCTACCCTTTACCCACAGAAAAACAATAAATGCAAACTTATACAACACCAGTGTCTAAATAAACCTACTACACAAATACATGTCTACCTAAATAAAGTGGAGTGGCTTTGAATGTGAGCTAAACAATGAATGGACAGATGGATGGGTGGATGGATGAATGAATGGATAAATGGATGAATGGATGCATGTATGCATGCATGGTGGTATCATGGAAGGAATGCCATGCCCCTAACTATCACATAACTTGCAAAAACATGACAACTCCTTGTTTAAGTCACTAATCACATAAAAGTTTATATGTATTGCTTACTTCTACAATGCTGGTTCCTTTTATGTAGCACAGTTGGATTAGATAAATGTCATGAATTAAGAGATGGGGATATCCATCAATCCAGTGAGTGATATCAAAGACGGTACTCAATACATCTACAAGGATAAGCAATTTAAAGAGTAAAGACCTTCGCTTGTTTAATTCTCACAGCAAGTACCTTGTAAGAGGTATTTCCATCTCACTTTTAAGACAAGAAATGAAAATTGAAAAGTCTTAGATGACATTTCATAAACCAAGAAGAGACTGATGCAACAGAACCAGAATATGAACAAACTTATGACACCCAGAAGGCTTCCGCTGGAGAGTGGAACTGTGGGTATAGGAATGACACCATAGCTACTCTACAGCAGAGGGAGCTTGCTTGGCCAAGCCAGACAGCACAGGTGTGAGTGCTAGCTGCATGCTTTACATCCAACACTGGCTCCTTCTGGGATTTAAAGGAGAGAAGACAGCTCCCTCAGCAGATCAGCTGTGTGCTATCAATGAGAGGACAGTTCTTACTCTCCCTGCTTCCTCCGTGCAATAATAATAATAATAATAATAATAATAATAATAATAATAATAAGAACAACAACAACAACAACAACCAGCCTGAAAAGTCTTAGGTCCTGGAAGTTTACTTACAAGAAAACAAAACACATAAAATTACAAAGCCAATTGTGAGGTACCTACTCACAATTTGCCTAGAAATTGTAGACCATTAGTCTGAGAAGTATGCCTGTAACATAAGACCTTTCACATTGATTTTTGGTGATTCCTTGGGATTCAAAAGTATGTTTCTGTATGTAAAATCAGAAGAACAGCAGATTTTTCGCGGTGGCAGGAGGAGGCTGTCTAAGCTGCTCGGAACCACTGAGAAAGCCTGGAGTTAGAGAAGGCGCAGCATTTACATCACTCACTCTCCAGCAGGAGTCACTCTAACCGAGAGGTTTGACTCATGAGCTAAGTTGATGTGGGTGTTTAAGTAGGAAATGCTTAGAAGTGGACTGCTGTATTATGAAAAATTTGAATAAGCTCTGATGGCTTGTAATTAGGGGTTAATGTTTAATATCCAAATTAAAGTGCAGTGACAAAAAAATCCTATTGGGTGTGATGACATACATTTTTATTAAAGATCTAATTACCAAAATAATGAGCTAGGTACAGGGACTTCCAGGCATACAGACACGAGCAGTCAGTCTTTCTCCTTCTCTCTCCCTCTCCCTCTCTCTTTACGCTGCCCCTTACCTCTCTCCCTCTTTCTGTCCTTTCTAATTTGCTGTGATGACTGGAACCCTACGACAGTTTTGCAATGGAATGGTGAACTCTGATAAACTACTGTCTACATCTATTTCTATCTTGAAATTGAGGGGTTTACAATGTAAAATATTTTATGTGCTCTTAAAAAGTAATGCAGAGCTGGCCCTGGTGGCGCACACCTTTAATCCCAGAGTTTGAGGCCAGCCTGATCTACAGAGTGAGTTCCAGAATAGCAAGGTCTACACAGAGAGACCCTGCCTCAACGAACCAATAATAATAATAATAATAATAATAATAATAATAATAATAAATAGTAGTAGTAGCAGCAGCAGTAGCAATGAACAGGTCTACTTTAAAAATATTTTCTTGGGGGATAGAGATTGTTCAAAAAGCATACACTGCTCTTCCTGAATTCCATTCCTAGCACTTACTTCAGGTGGCTCACCATTGTAGGTAACTACAGTTCCACAACAATTGAAACGATATGGCCTCTATGGGCACTCATGTGCAACCCCCACCACACACACACACACACACACACACACAAACACTTAAACACAAGACTATAATAAAAAGAAAAAAAACCTAACTTTTTTTCTCATTAAAATTCAAACTTTAGTTACTATGCTCATTATTTAAGAGAATAAATATATTTAGCTCAAATAAATATTGTTAAAAGATTGATCTATTTAAAATCAATGAATATTATGTTAATAACTTTTGGATAAAGGCTGATAAGATGGTTCAGCACATAAGGGGTCTTGCCACCAAACCTGACTTCCTGACTTTGATCCCTGGTTACCCACATGTTGGAGAAAATTGATTTCTACACATTATTCTCTGACCTCTGCATTCACACTGTGGCAGACACACAGACAAATATGCATGCTCACACAATAAATAATGTAAAAACATACATTTTTTAAATAAAAATCTCAGATAAAATAAGAGTCATGCAAATCATTTCAGTGGCATGAAAATGCTCTCATGGAATAATAATTTGAAATTAATATAGGCTACCAGATATGTGAATTTACTTGGGAAGTAGCTTTTGCTACACAATCATGTCAAATATTAGCAATATTAGCAGAGACTATGGAGCTGAATTTGTACCATGACTTCCTAGATATAAGTGCCTATGTAACCTTCAACTTGATTCTTTTATGGCTTAGGCTCATGTGTAGACTTTCAAATAGCTTATGACATGACCAAATATTTATTTTCTTCATGGCTGGACAGATAGCTTGTAGTCAGATCGATTGTAAGTACCCCACACCGATTGCTAAGGTAAGCAGTGAAAAAAAATATTTGTTTTGAACCAGATTTGTTTCATAAATATTTGACTTTTACCATTGGGCCCTATTCTTCCTACTCAGGAAAAAGAGTTCCTCGTTTTTCACTGTGTATTAGCAACGGCACAGATGTTATCTGGGAGACAGACAGCAGCATGCAGAATCGATGTGAAAACCAGGCTCCTGAATCCTGTGTGTACTTCCTCTGGATGGACTCACCATCCCACCATCCCACCCTCCCACCCGCTTTCACTGTTGGGTGGAAACGCATTCCGTGAGCATACCAGTCATGTAACTGATCTCAATGGCTATGCAATTCACTAAACCAGAAGTTTAGTGAGATTCCTCTTACAGATGGTCCAGCCTGTGCTAACCTACTATAGGATAAGATTAAGTTGGACACCAGCTAGCAGGAGCAGAAGACACAGATGGGTCTGTTTGATCCTGGTGGAAACTGTAGACTGGACTCCCATGGAAGTTTATACCGACTCTCTTCAGGTTATACAAGAGTGAGGAACTTCGATACTCACGCACACCATTGAGTCTCTCAAATACTAAGTGGAATTACAAGAGATAACACAAACAACATTCTGAACACACAGAGAAGACATCTTATTTGGGAAGAGGAAACTCAGTCTGCTTTTGAGTTTTCCCTGAGCTGTCAGCCTCTTCCCTCTGGGAATATTGGGAAAAAAAAAAAAAAGATTATTTTTAAATCATTTATCCTAATACATTGTGATCCATGGCATGTCTCTAAGCATCATATACAAACAAACCACTTCTATTTTGGTACAAGGAGGAAGCGTCAGACTGGACAATATGAAAACGGGGACTGAGGAAGTTGACTCAGAGTCTTGCACTTCCTACACTGTGAGCTCCAAGACAGACCACAGGTCTGAGGTGAACGAAGTGTGAGAATGGCTCTGTGTCCCTCTGTATTGATTACCAGATGTAATCAATTCATATTGATGCACAGGCTTAAAAAAAATTACCCCAAAACTAAAGAGAGAAATTCTGAGTCTGTCTATTTGTTAGGCTAGAGAATTACTTTTGAAAACTTCTTCTCCCTAGAAATGGATTGATGAAGCTCATTGGAATTTGTACACAGGATGAACAGCAGAACAACATTTTTTTTTTTTTTACAAACTTACGAATAGATATCTGGCTTCCTAGTACATTGCTCAATAATAATCGGGGTGGGGGTAGTACCACAATGCAAGTAATTTTCATTCAAAATAGACTAATTGTCTAGGGCTTGTGAACCCCCTCTGGAGTGGAATTCTAGCAATTTCCTGAGGTTTCCGTTGATTACATTTAATAGTTTGACATCATCCAGTAAGTAGAACAGCAAATTGCTGGACAGAGAA
The DNA here is from genome assembly GCF_011762505.2 of Arvicanthis niloticus. Classification (NCBI taxonomy): domain Eukaryota; kingdom Metazoa; phylum Chordata; class Mammalia; order Rodentia; family Muridae; genus Arvicanthis; species Arvicanthis niloticus. The sequence continues at coordinate 19,569,742 of NC_047671.1, forward strand.
CACACAACTTTCAGATGCTGTAGAGAGCATCTCTGAGGGTGCCTATAATAGAAAGAGTGTCCAAGGACAGCATCATGCTGACCTTCAAGAGTCCAGCGCAGGTCCCTGTTTTATAAAGACTCTGCTTAAATGCTCTTGTGTAACTGGAAGCCAGTCTGTTCTAGAATCGACAGCATCTTAAGGAGGTAGCAGGAGCAGATCACTCTTAGCCTCCCTAAGGGCAAGGGAATGGGTCATACTGCATCTCAGAGTCCTGCATCCCTGTTTTAAACACTGTGTGCCTCAATTCTAAATGACCTGGGGTGACCTTTGGTCCCATTGATCTTACGTCCTCCCTCTACACATAAACACAGGTATGACCACAGCAGCACAAGTGAGATAAGTCTTGCATCATCTTCATGGATGTGTCAGGAAAATCTCCCGAGGATCTCAGAAGAAATGCTCTGTAAGAGCTAAGGCACAGGTAAGAGAAATGCTGGGTCTCTGCTAGGTAAACTGAAAGAAACGAGTGAGCATTTGTCAAACGCAAACAACATTAAACTAAGAATTGCTCTGTCAAAGTTTGATGTTGGCATATGCTGACTCCCAGCACTAAACCAATTTAAATATGATGCATGGTGACTGCCCAGAAGGAATGTGGAGTGAGGGTCTTACCTCTCTTTATTTAAGGCTGAGAAAAATAACTAATTCAAAAGAGGTTAGTAGAATGTTTTGAAATTAAAAAAAATATTTTAATGTGTTTGCATATATGTGCATGTACATGTATGTAGCAGACAACTTATAGAAGAGCATTCTCCCTAACACTGTGTAAGTTCTTGGGATCAAACTCAGGTCAACAGGCTTTACCCCTGAGCCATTCTCCAAGCTCACATTATTGTTATTGGTACCAAATTGCAAACAAATCGCTACCCAGTCAGTGACATGAGAGTTTCCTCTACTTTGCTTGACAGAATGTTCATTTCCCAAAATGTCAGCATTTGCTTTTCTCCAAACATGACTATAAAATACTTAAGTTGAAAAATAACTTAAAATAACTGTTCAATTATTTTAACCTTAGTCCTTGATTACAGGATATGGCACATACTTTGACATCTGTTGAGGCCTTGCAAGTCATGTTTGGTTACCTTTGTACTAATGCCATCACAAGGTAAATGTGTACTACGCAAAGGGACATATCAGAAAGGACAACACACAGGAAAGTGTCAGCTTTACCCATTCAGTGCACAGCTGTGCACCCTTCAGAGTTATTAGCGATACTAAGTTGCATGTAATTAGTGGTTCCTCATATCTTTGTTAGATAGTATAGTTCCTCATATCTTTTGATAGATTTGCCTCAAAATATAGATTCCTAAGAATTACATATTTCTTGAATAGAAACAGTAGTACAATTATTAAATGTTTACATAGATCATAATGAAAATGATCAAATATGAAAAAGGAAAAAAAAATAAGTTGATTGTATTTGTGTTACTTAAAGACTTTAACACCAATCGGTAGTGGTGCATGCCCTTAATCCCAGCACTTGGGAAGCAGGCATATCTCTGTGAGTTTGAGGCAAGCCTGGTCTACAGATCTAGCTCTAGGAAAACCAGGGGTTCATATAGAACCCCTGTCTCAAAACAAAACAAAAGAAAACAAACAACAACAAAAACTTAAGAGAGCATGTGAGACATACCACTCTTTCCCATGTGTAAATTCACTGGACAAGCCACAGAATCTACAAAAACACAATTGTAAATGCTAGCTGAATTTCTCACTTCCTTTTGAAATCTGAACGAGTTCTGGGTTCATCTACATCTTTTCTTCCTTATTGAAAATAAGCCACAGAGCTGAAAGCTCCCCGTCATCCCCCAAACCATACCATTGCTTTGTAATAAAGAATCTCAGGAAGACCAACTCAAAACATATAGGAACAATTGAGAGTTACTTTGATCTCCTACCAAGCAGAGCCTCTCTGATAATCCCTGTGACTTTCCGGGAACAGACAGACTGTGGCCACAATGTATGCTGGATCTGGAATGCTCTACAATCCAAAATCATGATGGGCAGACATTTCCAGATAAGAACCATTCTAGGATGTGTCTGTTATTCCACAAATATTGAATAACATAAACTTCTATTAAATAAATCGTGCCTTTATCTCATTGCCCCAGCACAACAATGTTACAGTTGTCACAGACACATAATCAGAGTTCTAACACATTTGCTTACTTGGTGGAGAAAGAAACTAACCACAGATTCATTTCCCTTCTTTCCACAATGACAGGAATCAACTTGAAAGGTCTGGAGAGATACAGGTGAAAGCACCTGCTGTCAGATAGATTGCCAGAATCCATGTGGCAGGGAAAAACCAACTTGTGAAAGTTGCCCCCTGACCTCTGCAGGCATAGCATGCCACACATATGAAATAAATGAGTAAGATGTAATTTATGATATATGGTGTGTGTGTGTGTATACATACATACATACATACATACATACATGTGTGTGTGTGTGTGTGTGTGTGTGTGTGTGTGTGTGTGTATTAAAGGAAGAAATTGCCAGGTGTGGTTGCACACATCTCTAATCCCAGCACATGGGAGGCAGAAGCCAGCAGATCTCTGTAAGTTGAGGAAAGCCTGGTCTATAAAGTGAGTGTCAGCAAGCCAAGGCCACATACCATGTCAAAAAGAAAGACAAACAAACAAACAAACAAAAACCCAAAAGAACGAGATATAAAGAATTCATGTTCAGAGAGGTTTGCCAGATAAACACAGCTTAACTAACTATAACTTCAATTTGAGAATACCTTTTCTTAAAATATTGCATATTATTAAGTGAAAAAATTAACAGCACCACATCTACTTTCAATGATAACACACACTTATGGTAGCTAGTCCACTAGCTTTCAAATGTCCTCATTATTATTGACTTCATAGTCAGGTCTTTCGCTTGCTTTTATTAATGAGCTACTGACATACAGAGGTGGAACACATTGCATTTGATGCGCTGGCAGAGAGCACACCCATTCACACGTACACGCCACCAAAGGGTGCTGTGGAAAGGACCTAACCTACCTTCATTTCTGTGGGGGAGTTAACAGAGCCAACAAAATGCCAAAGACATAAAATGAATACATGCATTGTCACTTTGAAAGGCGACACTGTTCAGTTACTTGGCATGTGTGATGTGTGTTCCTGTTCGTTTCACAGCATCTTTGGTTTTCCTTGTTGGGTCATCTGTCCTTATTTAAGCTATATTCTACCTTAGACAGTCCAGCTCCCAGATCTTCCCTGAGTGGGACACCTCATTCTCACACACTTGGACATTAGTGTCCATTGTTGTGGATGGAAACAGTGAATAAACATTCTTAACATGCCATTCTCATAAATTTAACTTTGGTTTGCTCTCTCTGCTGAAACAGTCTATTTAACTAGATTCTAGGCACTATAGAAAAAAAAAACAATTCATGTTATTTGCCTCATTGTTAAATGCTGATAACAAAGAAACTCCACAATAATTACAGTGACATATGGCTGGTTTTGCTTCTATGTTGCATGGTATGCTACCATGGGAGATGTGATTATATTATTTATGATGTAATTGCGATCACTGGATTTTTAAGAGTCATATAATGTCTGCATTTATTAGTCTACAATGAATATTACTGGTACTGGGCCTTCTTTAAAGCATTATAAAAAGGCATGCTTGCTTGTAAAAACAACTAAGGTCATCTTTGCGTAAGTCTTCATAATGGTTGCCCACCACCAAGGGGTCTAGCACTTAGTAGGTGTATAATGAGTATGTGTTGATTTTTATTTTTTTGAGGTGTTTGAATTTTAGGAGGATTCCATTCTAAGTGGGTATATGGTGGTGTAAGAACATGATGCCCATATCTACCAGTAGATGGTAGTTTCTTAGCTTTTGGGGACTTTAAACATCTTTTGACAATATGACAAAATATGATAATATGATGCACTTTCTTCTAGAATTATAGGTTGAACTTGTTACTAGAGTTATATAAGAGCGGTCCTAACATTCCGTAAAGGCAAGCCTGAGATACTCTTCAGATACACATAAGTCATAACTCTTATCAAAGGCTTACTGGGTTAAATCTACCTAATGCACAGGAAGTGTATATACACAGAAATATACTATCAATGGCCTTTACTAAGAATATTATGTCAGAAAGCAAATACTATACCAAGCTATTGTTCTGTGGCTTAATCTTTTAGAAAGTCTCTTAACTTATTGACGTCACAGCTGAAAACACCCAGGAGCAATACAAACTATACAGGTCGCCTCCCTAAGCCCACAGTATCAGATGTTTGGAAGGAAATTGCCAGAATTTTATACCTGACACGCCAAGCTGTCTGGAAAGATGCAAATTTCATTTAACTCTCTCTTTATATTCTTATTTGTTCCTAAAAAAAAAAAAATTAAAACTGCTAATCATTTTGAATCGAATGACTCATAAAATGACTTTCCACAATTGAGATACTTTATCTTTATTATTTACGATTTTGCAACAACAGCAATAATAAAACCTCACAGAAAATGAAAATCTCAACTCTCTTCTACATCTCCAGACACACCTTCCTGTCTCTGAATGAAGCACAGGTGTTTCGCTTGCTATCTAGTGCAAAGACTGTCACTTAAGCCCGTGCGGCTGTGGGGCTTTCCACATTGGCATTCACGAGGCTTCGACTGTGGAAGTCGCCTCACGCCACAGCACCCTCCTGTGCGATTCATTTCATCTGGGCTCTGTAATCTCAACTTGTGATTACTCTATTGTTGTTCTTTGGAGGCTGCAAGTTCTCCATAAAGTTGAAAGGAAGATGAGCCTTATTTCCCAATGAATATTGCCTTGCTCTCTCTGTTGTTGAGTTGCAAGCACAGCTGTGCATAGTAGCTTCAAGGAAGTGAGGGACAGCCACAGAATAACTTCGCCTCGAGTTCACCAACTACAGGCTCTATGGAATTATGTACACTCCTCAGATTGCCAAGCACTTACATAAATATAAACTTGGAATTGATATCAAATAGCATTGATTGAGGTTGATCGCAAGAGTGTTTTTTCTCTAATTTTACCCATTTTGCAGAGCAATATGTAAGGACTAAGCCTATTTCCATTTTCTACATAGTTATCAATATGTTATTTTTCCACAAATGAAATAGTGATAATAGGGACGTAGCCCAAATTGTTAATTCAAATAAAAACACAACTAAGGACACTATCTTTTAAAAATTATTCATGTCAAGCAATCTTCACAGTAAAACAACATCTTATAAATACAATATCCTGGAATACGTTTTATTTATAAGATATAAGTTTTACATTTATTTCAATAAATAAACAAGTTCTGTAATGGATGAGACATGGGATTTAGGTGGAATCTGCAATCACATTGTTCCAAGATTAATCAAAAAGGATAAATGAGGCATTAAAATTCACACACCGAGAGACCCCCAGCTTAGAAAAGAAACCCCATTCTGTGAGAAGGAAACAGCGCAACCTTTTGGTTCCTGGAAATGAACTGCAAATGGAGAAGGTTCTGGTGCCTTCTCTGTTCTGGAAATGAGAGCATCCATTGCCAAGTGTAACTCAAAAATGAAATAAGTGCTTACAATTATTGGAATTATCAAGTTGAATTCATAAATTGTGACTAGGCTCATGTGGAACTATAACCTGTAAATATTCAAAATAATTCACTCCCTGTTCTAGAAAACACTTTTACCCTGACCTTGAGAAAAAGTCAAACTTAGGACCGCCTTTCTCAGTTCAGTGGCCAAGAAGTGCTCCATTTCCATTGTTGAGAAGACCCGTTTAAATATGGCTTCGTATCCAAACATATACTGATGAATTATTCAGATCTTACTTTGGAAATGTGGGAACAAGAGGAAAGTTTGGCAAACTGGTGCTATATTTTAAATTTAATCATAAATCAGTTTTTGGGGAATTACAAATAATGCCTGAGAAGCCAGCTAAGGACCAGATTTCGTCACTGAATGCGAGTATTGTACTTGATAAAAGCTAAGAACAAGGCACACACATGGGAGCAGAGAGCATTCGGGCCACAGTCATGGGACTGACACCCAGGGAAACCTGTCCTTAATTTATCCCGTTGTGTGCAGATTTGGCAAGGCTCTACAAACATCATTTACATACCATATGCCCTGAATTACCTAGGCACAATGGCTGTGGATAAATATGTTTCGGGTCTGACTGTTTGCTTCCTTTTATGAGTTTTGCAGCTTTCGGTTCATTTTCACGTTGCTAAATAATTTAATGTGCTATTTCATGCTGCAAAACGACATTTTGCTAAATCAATAACTATTTTGGTTTTTTTTTTTTTTTTTTTTTTTTTTTTTGCCTTGTAACAAGAAAGGAAACGTTCCTGAGGTAAGCGACCAAGGGATATTATTTCTCCTATGTCAGATTCAAATAAAAAGAACTCGGCCATTTATGTTTGCCTCATTTTAATCTCTGTAGTCCTTATGAGGCATATAAATGTGACACAGTCCATGGTAAAATAGGTACAAGTCACAGATTATGACTGTTGTGGAATACAAAGTAGGTCAACAAGTCCTCATATTTAAAAGAGATTTCCCAAAATACACCCTACGCCTTTGCTGCATCTATTCTGTATACAACTGAAGCAAGATCACTGGCCTAGCTAGGGCTTACTTTCCCTTGGCCTCCAATGGTGGTGCCCAAATGAATTAACATTTTCCAGATTCTCAAACTAAATTTAAAGCTAATTTGAAAATGTATACTCAAACCAGAATAGCTCAGTAGTCTTGAACAAGATTGGAGCAGAACTGTGTATATATATCTCATTATGTGTTATGAATTTAACTGTAAATTTCACATTAAAATGACATCAACATCTTCATTTTGGATAATATTTTCCACAGTAGGAATATTCATTAATGTAGGATACTAGTGTGATAAACAGCTTACATGTAAAAGAAGCAGGGAAAACCTAGTTAGTCTACTTTTTACATGAATAAAATAAAACTTAAAAAATTAAATAACTAAAATATTGATTTTAAAAAATATTTAATGATGTTTCATACTTTGTCAAATGAAGAGAATCCATGTTATAGGCATGTTCAAATATAAAGATCTCAGAATTATTACAAAATAATCACAGCTACTTTTTGATCAGAAATTAAATTTATTATAATATTTAGGACAGAATAAAATATAACAAATAATTTTACTTGTTTTAATTATATTCCTAAATAAAACATATGTGCTAGCAATATGTCTTTGTTCTAACTATTTAATACAAAGTATCTGAAATTCACAAATTATTCTTACAATCGATGAAAGAGGAAAATCCCATAGCTATGGGGTTTGTATACACAGGTCATTTGTTGATCTTTAGCTAGAAAATATAAGGTGCTCATATGATTCTTAGTTGGGTGTTAAAATAGATGGCCTGGGTGCTGTTTCTACACAGCAGCATAGAAATATAGAAATATAGAAATAAGCAATCGGTGTCATCTGGATTCTATCAAATACTTGGTTTTCTGTAGAGGACAAGGAAAAGAAAGAAGGTACTATTGAAATATATCGGCAACTAAAGGGTTAACAGACATATGCTGTATAATTAGGAGATGCATTAATGATTATGAATAGTAAATGATTTGGTGCAAAGAAAAAATTTAGTCAAAGGGACATGTACCTATCTTACATGTTTATTAAGTAACTGTATATAACTAGAGAATTCTGCTATTAAGAGTCTTGCATTATTGGTGTAAATACTTCCAAGGGTACATCAAATTGTAATCTTTCATACGACATCCATCAAACCAGGCTGGAGATTTTGACAAACATTAAACACAGTAAGGAGGCAATTATGTATGCATGATTTAATCTGCAACTAATTAATATGCAAATTTATTCATATGTTAGTTACTAAATTAAAAATGCAAAGAAGCCCTTATGGTGATTCTCGAAATTTTGCACAAACAGAACATTTAAAATGTAAGAAAAATGAAGTTTTTTTTTGAAGCCTACACCACACTTTTGGTGTCTCCAGAACCTGTTGCATTAAGTACACTAAAAAAAAAAAAATAGTGTTTAAATACTAGATAATAATTTAAAAGGTGTGCTAATTTCATGTGAGAATGTGGGAACAGAAAGGTTAATCAGAATTCTCTCGAACTCTTAAGAGATGCTCTCTAATTATCAGACAAATGGTATTCTATCTCTAAGCATCGTTCCCTGCTCCTGGGGTTGTCAGAGTTGGTCATCTTTCCTGATATCATGTGTAAACGTTTGGAAGTTTTAAGAGGAATAAACAGTATTTGAAAGCAACCATCTATATTGAGAATTCCAGAGTAACGTTGAGACCATTTGGTGTTCACTAAACATGCAATTCCCTCAAGATGGCAATCGCTCTTTTTGCCTTTGGGGAGCAGCTCTCTGCAAACAGAGATATACCAGGGAAATCTTGAAAAGGTTAGGAATCCTCTACAACATTTTCCCCCAGAATCTTCAAAGATATAGTGTGGTTAACCAAAGAGCAACAGCATCTCAAAAAGACAGGAGGTCATTTTAGCCGAATCTAATGTGACGATTTAAGCTCTGCATCCCCAGAGTCCAAGATGGATTTGAATTTTTTATGTGAAGTGAGGGATATGGACTGGTGATAATTTAAAAATATTTTTGTGTGTCTATGTACTTGGGAGCATCCACTGAAGTGCATGGTATTATGCTTTGGCAGCTGACTGCCTTCTGGAGGATTGAACTTCCTCAGGACTGCCTACTGATCAGCAGCAAGGCTTTACAGGGACCAACTTCTCCTCTGATCACCTTTGCATCTGAAGAGTGCCTCTGGCAGCCATGGACTCATCTCCTGAAGCTGGCTGCTGACACATCTGTACTGGCCTCAAGAAATCAACACAAGTCAACTGTATGAGAAAACGCAGTAACAGCGTCTATGGCTCTTCCCAGGGCACTGAACTCTCACCCACGCTTAAAAAAAAAATCGCCATCAGTCTCATCACTGCCAAGTGACACACAAAAAGGAAGTTAACCATTGGCTGTTACTTGTGTTCACAGTCTGACTCCCATTTCCCAGCTTCCCTTAGCCCATTCGGATGCCAAGCGGACTACAGCTTGCCCATTTCATCTCGACCACGGCAGCCAAAAAAAGCACCGCCCCACCGTGCGACGACAAGCAGTCTGTTTTGATATTAGTACCTCAGTATGTGCTGTAAGAGAGTCAGATGTCCCCAAACTACATGCCCTCCCCTGAGGGACTCTGTCCTAGCCCTCCTTGGCCAGAGAGATGGAGTGCATGCCACAAACCCTTAGCTGTGGAAACACGGGGTACAGAAAGGCACCATTTGTGGTGTACAGGAAGGAATGCCCATGAGTGTCTCTTCTGCTGGGGACAGGATTTGTGCCCTCTGTTCAACATTTTGCAGCTAGGTAGAAATATAAACTCAGATTTTAGTCCCTCCCTGTGGGCCAGCTTTCATGGTGAAAGTGAGTTATATAAGGAAGCTTTTTCTTCCATAATTTAATTGCAATAAATGCTAGTAAGCGAGTATCAGGTTTTCTTTTTCTTCCAGGAAAAGCAGGGGAATATTTGGGTTCAGAAAAAAAGGGGGGGCTGTTTGTTGTGTGTGTGTGTGTGTGTGTGTGTGTGTGTGTGTGTGTGTTTCTTCACTACTTATGAAGGGAGTTGGGGAAAGACAGTAGTGGATTCTTCTCTTCCCAACATATATGGATTTCTCTGCACAAAATAAATGTGTAGGATCAGAATCTAGCCTCATACTATTGCAGAATGTCTTGGTTCTTCTTTCTGCCCTTTTCAGCACTAAGACTCTCTTTTGTGAGTGATCGGGGAGCCTAAGGTGAGGGGTGCAACTGCTGGGTATGGCAGAAGTCTGAGGACACCAGGGGCTTTTTGGATTTGTTTGTTCAGGTGACTCACTTTCTGTTGTGACCAAAACTGAACATAAAGCTTTTAAAAGCTTAAATGTACACATTTCTGCATTCATTACACAGTGTTAAATCTAATTTGTTCTTTTTACTGTCACAGGAAGCACATGTTTAAAGCAATCTGTTTCCTCGTGTGAATGCTTTCCTGTCTGTTTAAAAAAAAAATTGCGACATACTTTACCCTGAGTAACCAAGAGGTGATCGTAAATATCCTTAAATAGCATTAAACAGATATGAAAGACATTAACACTTTCAGAATGCCAAAGTAGTATTAAAAAAAAAAAAACTAGCAGATGCTCCTGGGTCAAAAAGTGAAATGTGTGTTTCCTGAAAAAAAAAAAAAAAAAAAAAAAAAAAAACCCTCTCATCAGAGCCATGAATGAACTGCGAGTGGAGAAGTTTGGTGTTGCTGAACAAACGGGGATCATTTGGGGGAGCAACACGAGCCCTCTGCTGCCAGCGAGTACGCTCCACGAAAAGCCAAACTGCAATCAAGTTTGGAGAAAACCAATATCCTTTGTAATCCACAAGGTGGCAATGACTCCAAAAGAGGGGGCAGCTACCCTTGGACCCATCAGCCTCCCTGGGAACATTCAATTGGCTGAGGGGGGGGGGGTCACCAGTCAGGGACCTTTCCTGAGGAGTTGAACCTGCTGCCTTGTTTTCCACAAAATTAAAACTGCCCAGGAAAAGCATTCGTGTTGGACTGTTAAGTGCAGGCTCCTCCCAGTCCCCAGCACCTGTACAAGATTTCCTTTATTCTTTAAAAGCAAGAAGAGGTCACTAACCAGCTCTTGCTTTATTTTCAACTGTTTTTAGTTTCCCGTAGGTGATGAGCAGAATTACTTTTCTTTTAAGGATCCACCAGCAGTGGTATTGACAGCACACACACGGCAATACACCAAAGGCTGGAATCCAGCAGTTATTCAGCTTTCCTTTAAAGTGCCCTTACGAACACATAGACATATTTAATGTTAGAAATGTACCTGAGCTAAAGATATTCAGATCTTCTTTCTAGGATAAACACAAGCCAAGGAGGTCACCAAGATCCAGCTGATCCACACATCTTTATCCGCCCAGATGCAATTAAAAGGCCAGGCCATAGACTTCCCTTGGGCTGGGAACGGGAGCCACGCCCACAAAGGTAGCCGGTGCAGCAGTCAGGAGGGAAATTTGAGAATGCCACTTACACGCTAGGAAACAAAGCATGCACCTCTCAACTAATTAGAGGCAGAGCTGACTTAGACACAAACAAATGTTTGGTAAAAGCAAAATATCAGAAGAGGTGTTGGGTGGACATCTTGGCCTATGGTCCCACTCACTGTACTTCCGGCAGCACCTATGCAGAACTGTATGGCGCGTGATTAACGAAGGCTGACTGAGGCCAAGATGAAGGGACACAAAAAGCATTGGAAGCAACACCTAGAACAGAAGCAAGTGTCCAGTGTTGGGCAACATCCTGTGTGCAGCTGAGTCTCTATTCTGTCCTGACCTGCTCTGACCTCAGCCACCCTGTTAGATTATTTTCCCTCAAAGGATAAAAAAGAAGGGTAGCTACCTTGTTGCTGAAATTTCCAGTTCAACATGGAATGCTGACACTACAACCAAGCTATTGCATACACATGTCATGTGTAGCTAGTAAGTAGTATAGCGAACTCCAGGTAAGCTGACCGTCGCATGCCTCAAGCACTCTGTCACTTTGTCTCTATAGTTCATTTAAAAAAAAAAAAAAAGTTCTCCTGGGTGCTTGGGTTTCCGCCTTGGAGCTACTCCACAGGCCTTGTGTGCGGGACCACATAGAGACATGGAGGGCCAGTCTCCAGGGAGGCAAAAGCCTCGATATTTTAATCTGGATAGTCAAATGTTTTTGAGGCAGAGATGGCTGTCTGGGAAATCAAACTTGAGGGCTTTGTGTGTGCCGGGCAAGTACATTGCTATTGAGGTCCATCCTAGCCCTTGCCACATGCCCCGTTAACAATAATCTTGGTGCAGAGAGTGTCCTTGCACTACAGAGGGTGCTGGATAGCTGTAGGCAGCAGAGGTAGCATCTTGGTTAAGGGAAGCCTGTGCAGATCTCAAAGACGGCTCTGCCACATACACGCTGCATGGTAGTGCCGTGTTACGCCTCTCCACAGGCCTTAGCTTCTTTACCCAGATGTAAAAGCTGCAGCCGCCTATGAGTTCTGTAGGCTTACATACTGTCCTACAGTATGTGCGTCTGTGTGGGAGGGTTGCTGTGAGCACACTGCCATCTTTTCTCACAGGCACTATGTACGTTCCACAGGTGCCGAGGACAGAAAATCAGGATAAAGTTAGGCAGGGCCAGTACCCCATCAGGCTCTACCCCTGCTATCCCAAAACTTAGTCCACGGAGATGGGCTTGCAAGTCACACTCAGAGGTGTTGTGCTAAAAGCACATGCTTTACCTTACTCAAGGTGGAAACATGTGACTGATGGGCTGGTAAGAGGTTTAAAGGGACAGAAGTCCACTTGTGATGTCATATGGGCTTTTTGGTTTCCTTCATGCAAGGCTTCCTTAAAAGGCCGCCTATGCTTAGATGCTGGTGATACCACACCACATTTCATAAAGAATGAAGGACCAATAAGGTGACAGTGGGCACAGTCATGTGTAACAGTGCAGGGACCATCTAGTCTTTAGTTTGGTGGGAAAGCAAATCTGACAAAATATAATTGAAGGGGCTGAAGAGATCGACCAATGGTTAGGAGCACTGAGAGGTTCTGAGTTCAATTCCCAGTGACCACATGGTGGCTCACAACCGTCTGTAATGGGATCTGATGCCCTCTTCAGGCGTGTTTGAAGACAGCTACAGTGTACTCATATACATAAAATAAAATAAATCTTTAAAAGTATACACGAATGAGGGGAACAAATGCAATAGGAATGTATGAGAACAGGAGTGTGGAGAACACACAGTTTCCCTCCCACTGAGAAGCCTGGAGTTCTGGGCTGTCCTGACCAAACACGCCAATGGGACTCACAAAAGGCAAAACAAAATGGAGTTTGTTTACACAGCAACTGCCTAATGTGGCCTGAATTTTACAAATCCTAACACTTCTGCCCTACAGCAAACACACTGAATTTCACTTCATTTTGCATTTCATGTATCAATGAAACCATAGGTAACATGGATTGCCATCTTGGGTATCTATACAAATAAACTTCATATCAAGGTACTATGTGAGGGACCTATAAGCTTTCAACAACAAAATTTTACCCATAAAACATATATGCCTGAATATTAAGTAGCCGAACTCATAGCCATCTCAAATCTTATTTTCAACTAGTATAACAGTTACTGAGATTGGTTTATTTTCTGTGCCAGTGATGAAGGTGGTTACCAAGCGATGAAAGCGCAGCTCTTGGCTTCTGCGTATTGAGAAGTGAGCTAAGGACCATGTCACTCCCTTCACTTAACATCCAAGTCACTGAAGTTTGGTGAAACAGCAGCCTAGGTTTTATATACTACTTGTTATTGAATTATATTTGTGCCTCCAAGTTCATCTCATAATGAGCAAACCAGAAAATATTATTGAGCCCCGTGTTAGCACACCTGGGCACCTGTGCGATGGCCCAATTCCCCAAACAGGGTTACTTGAAAACATCACCGCTAAGAATCAGCCACCTACTTGAAACCGCTTTCTCCCAGCAGCTAATGATATAATGATATACTGTGCCGATCAGGAGAATGAAAGCCATTACAATATTATTATAAGTATAATCCAGGAGGCATATTTAAAATGATATGGGCTGGGAGGGAGGAGGATGCTTCAGGCAGGCAGATACGCTTTCACAGATGATATCAAAATAATTGTTCCAAAACAGCATTTTCTGAAAAATCTCTAAATGGTAATAGCAAGTAGTGATGAAATTAGCACCCCCCCCGCCCCCGCCGTGTGTGTGTGTGTGTGTGTGTGTGTGTGTGAAGGGTAGCAATTTTCATGACTGAAAATGACCTATGAAGGTCATTTTTTTCCTAAGAAAATATACCTTTCTATTATGAGTCTATGCTTCACAGGTTAGACCTCCAGTCAGCACCAGCATGGCAGTGCACCAAGACATTTTCCCACAGTTGGCTTTGAAGACAGATCTTGAAGCTGAGGCACGCCCCTATTTTTCTCTCCTATCAAATAATCAAAACACATTTACTAAAGCTTCGCATACCTAGAATCTCTTCTGAGTGCCCTGGAAGTGAATATTTGCTACGATGCTGAGATATCACTTTTTAAAAAATATCCTTTTGCAAAAATACAGCTTTCACTTTTGTTTCGGACCGAAATCTAGACACCTGGACAGAATTGAGCTCATCCCAGCTTTCAGCTCTGAGTGGGAAGCAGGGAGTCATCTGCAGTACCTTAACTTCCATGAAGGGGGCGTGTGCGCTCAAGTGAAAGCCGGCAGGGCTGGCTATGCCCAGGCAGCAGCTTTGAAAAAGAAAACACAATCACTCCCAAGTTGCTGTTCAGGAGAAATAATCGGGTACTTAAAACTACGGAATTTGCCTGCATCTTATGAAAGTTCCTGCTCTTTGAAAGGGAACACAGTGGCTACACACCCGCCCTAGACAGGACAGGCCCAGGCTACTTCTTAGAAATACGGACTTGAAATTCAATGTAATTTACTTCTAAAATGAAACAAAGCAGGTGCCTGTCAACAGCCTGCCTATGGTTATTCTGCCTTAGGAAAATACAACTTTGCTATTTTTGATGAAATCGCATTTACCACCCCCCCCCCCAGAGGTCTATCTCTGATTTATTACTTCAAATTAAAACTTTCAAAATTTGTGAAAGGAAGGAAACACATCTTGGATATGCAGAAATTGTCACTAACTGGAAGGGGAAATTTATTTTGCTCTGTTAAAATATAAGGACTGATCTGTCTGTGAACTTTTAATAGCTAGAAAGAAATGGCTTCCAACCAAATATCCTGCCCCCATCTCTGCATGTCTATAAACAAGAAATCCATAGAGAAGCCAGATGCTCCAAAACAAGCTTTAAAATTGCAAAATACATGAAAGTCCCGGGACCATTCTCTTTCTGAGGTAAAAGAGCCCTGAAGCCAGTTCCTAGACTTCTGTAATTAAACCACTAAGAGTTCAAATTTCCACACCAAATTATGCTCTTCAGTGGAAGCGAGAAAAGAAAGTGCAAACTGACAGTTCCCTAAAACGTATTTCTCCTTTCTTAACGCGCGAGCACAGATGTATTGTTCTAGCTGCTGAGCTCTTAAAGGAAGTCTTGATAAATCTTAATAGGTAACACTGAGTCTGAAAACTTCATCACTCATAGTCACACACTGGGGAAGGGTTGGGACATAATGTTGCATGCCTCCCTTAAGAGAGGCAACTGAGAAGTAAGAGCAGCCACCCCCCTGCTTGAGTACGCGCACGTGCACACGCACACACACACACACACACACACACACACACACACACACTCTTCTGACAGGAGGAACAAAATGGTCTGGATCCCTTGGAGGGACTGGGGTCTGTAACTTTTTAATTTGCCAAGACAACCTCTGAATAGACAGACACACAAATCTGCCCTCTATGGCAAGCCTTTATTTTTGTCCTGCCGCCTTTCACCTTTCTTTTTCTCTTTATATTTAAAATATGCACACCAGAAGTCTCCAGAAGAGGGGGGGAGAGTGTGCTCCAAAGTTGCAGGAAAGATTATTCTGGAATTCCCAACAATACTGAAATCTTTAAGAAAACTTGTGGAAGCCTGGAATGCCAAGTGACAAATGGTGCATATCTCCTGTCTGTGCTTTCTGAAATACTGAGTCTCCAATGCAAAGACTATAAAGATCCTCCTGTATTTATTTAATACCCTAGAATCTCATGCAGAACTTAACGTTTTCCTTTGCCTCTGAAAGCAAGAGAGAGGATGAGATTGGTTTCTAGAAAAACACATTACTGAACTTAAAGCATAAGACTGGATTAGTGAATTCTGCATTTCCTGCATGAAAAAAAAATATTTAGCATCAACAATTTTCTCGGTTCTTACAGTATCCCTGGCGCTGTGTTCTTCTATAGGCCATACAAACTGGGTGGATATTTCTTGTCCTATTTGCATGGTTTAATTGCATCTCCTTCCTCGCTATACATTTTCATAATTTGTTGACTTCGTTTTTATAATCAAAACTCATATTTTAGCATCTTTAGCTAGAGATGAGCACACTAAGTTCAAAGTTGATTCTCGGAGCTGACCTGATAGGTTAATATAAACTGTTACAATTGTGTGTATCATCCCTACACTTGTTTGTATCACTACAAGAAAATGACCTTGAAGACACCTTCTATTCTATCTTATAAGACTGGCTGCTTTTAGAGCTCCTGACATAAGCCCTAGTCCAGGTAGCTGAAAGTCAGTTTACTCATGGTACATTTAATACCACCACGATCATACTAAAAAAGAGATGTATTTCTGCCTGGGTTCAAATGTGTTGATATGAAAATGTGCCACAGGATACAGAACAAAGTGTCTGTAATTTCCTTAAGATAACTGTCAAAAGGTATGATGGCTGGCATGTTTTTAAATAGTATATTTTTCAACCATATAACTTCTGGGCTCCTACTAAAAAATAAACAAGTTAGCATTTCTCTTGAGAAATCATTTGAGATTTCTTCAAGCATCTGAGGAGAAAAAAAAAGACAAAACACTTGAAAGTATGGATTCAATAGCATATTTAAAACCTTCAATTTTTTAATGTGATTTAAAAATCTAAGAAAATAAATGCTGTTAGTATTTTCCACTTACACTGATGTATCTAATAATCTCTATATAAAAATATGGTTAAATCCAGACTGAAAGATTTTATTTTACCTAAGGATTCATGTTCCTTGGGGATCATATGGTATCAAATACATGCTACGGTTTTGTTTTCTCAAATCCACCTAAGGACCTGCTCATGCCTCAAATTTTCTTGGAGATGCTCCAATCTTATTTTAGAATCTTTTCCTCGGGATCCACGCATCCAAAATTATCTCGGACCACTTAAAGCTTGCCAGTTCCTCCTGAATTAAATATAAATAAATAAACCAAAACTACAATTTAACATGGAAATCAGATTTTACTGAAAGATTTAGCTCGTGAAAATCTCACTGGAGATGAGAGAGAGCATGAAATAGCTCTCAGGTTAAACCTTTATATTTCCAGAATCTTACAATGTTCAAGAAAGCCAGAGGGAGCCTATAAGGAGGTTTGCAATTAAAGTGAAGACCAACTCCACAAATGGCTGAATTACAAAACTGTACCTCTTTATACTTTCTGATAAAATGTAGATAATTTCAGTATGAAGATGAAGGCTTTGCATGTTTACATGTTAGTGTGCACAATAAAATTCCCAAACGACATCTGCTCCTTTTTCCTGTGCATTTGATAAGAATATTTTTAAATAGTACACTTGGAAATTGTTCCTTTCTAGATTTTAATTCTATCATGTTAATTTCTAGTAAAAAGAAGGAAAAAAAAGAAAAGCAGAAAAGCATGGATCATTTCTCCTAAGCTGTAATTTAATATGGTGCATTTTTTCTCTACATAAATACACGGCTCAATTGGTACGATTATTAGGCTATTCACAAACAAGGAACTTGCTGGAAAGGATAGTAAAGCTGCCAAGTGCCAAGATCTCAAGGAAATCTGGCTTAAAGTAGACAGTGTAGATTCGGAGACCTAATCAGACAAGAAGTTCACATGTAGGTTCGAAAGGATGGAGATGCTAACTGATCAGTGGCTTCAGGCACAGGCACAGCTTTATGACCGAAGTCCCTTAGGATGAGAAAAGCTATCAGCTAGTGGGACACAGCAGAAAGGGTGACTGTGTTAAGGTGTGAGAAGAAACCAGGACAACCTTCTACAGCAGGAGACTGGAGCTCCCCGAACAAGTATCATTTCTCACAGTCTTTCCCTGACCAAAGTACCATAGTCATCACTCCAGAGAGAGCCTGTCTTCTCTACTTTCGTGGTTCTAAAGACCTTTGTGGATGATGCTTATATCATCCCGTGTCAAGCCTTCACGGTGGCTCAAGAGCTCCAGATGTGGCACACAGTACAAATGCATGTTCATGCCTCGTCCCAAAACTATGAAGCCCTCTGTCTCTGTCTCTCCACTCCCTCCCTACCCCCTAGTCCCTTCCTCTCTGCCTCTCCCTCCCCTTCCCTCTCTCTGTAGGCAAAGCAGAGCTTTTAAACAAAGCTAGGCAATTCTCCCCATCTCCTTGACCCAGATAGCCTGAAAGAGCCTCATGAGAGCAAGAGAAGTCTATCTCTTTCCCACCCTTGTATTAGTGTGTCCATGAAATACCATACTGTAAATGTTCCTCTGTTCATCTATGAAACAGAGAGGGGCTACTTCACTGGGGGTGGGGGATGGGTTGACATGATAGATTATAATAGATTTATCACTACTTATGGTAAATATGTATTTAAGAGAACATAAATATCTTTAATCTAATCACTTCCAGAGAATGCTAGCCCAATCTTTTACTGTCTGTTACACAAATACTCAAGAATATGTTGAAACAAGGTTCAGAAGTATCTTGTATCAGGCATGTCGCATAATTTTATCTGAACTTAAAAAAGAATAAGGGAGACAGAGATCTAAAAATACAGAAATCTGGATCTACTGGAGCCAGAGTGCTACTGTGTCTAGCACAGACCGTTTCCTGAAATCAAGTGAAAACACATACTTGATAGAGGCAAGACATGGGATATCCTTATCAGTGATAGAATAAAACAAAGCTAATGTACGCTAAGGAAATCCCAACCGCAAGAGGACTGAGATGTTCTAGAATTACCAATAAAGCAGTGATGGGAGCCGGAAATTGCTCAAATTTATCTTATTCTTTCTGCTTAAACCGTAACCGGATTTTTATCTTGTTTCTCATCTTTTGAAGAAGGGCTATACAGCAGTGAATCCCTTAGGACTGCTGGCACATTTAGCCACAAAAATGTTCTCTTGGAAGCATTAAACCTAAACCGACTGTCCATCAAAAGCCAAAACTTGGATAATATAAACAAGTTTCTAATTCTTAATATTTATGTGTTAGAAGAAAAAGATTTTTTTAGCATAGTACAATGTGATATGCCACCAACAGCAATAAAAAGCTCTTGAAAATGTTTTTGTAGAGACCAGCTAACCAGAGAAAAATATTTATATTTATACTTAAATATTTATAACGAGCTAAGAGAAGTTACTGATAATTAGTAATATCATCGCCACTTCAAATAGCTGCTAAGAAACTGTGAAGATTTCTGCAAAGGTTTCCGCAGTAAAACAAAACAAGCAACAAAACACAAACAAAGACAAAAAGCCCAAAGTTGATCTTCACCTGAGGTATAGATAAAATGAGATAACCTGAATTCTTGGAGCTCCCATGCCGACAGTGTCACTAACCAACAACCGCACTTTCAATGCTTTTAATATTATCAGGGTTAAGTTACGTTCAAAATGTAAACAAGTTCAAGGACTTTATCACCTGAAGCTGTCCTTAAAACCATTCATCTAAAATTCCAACTATATAAACTCTACCAGTAACTTCAAGCTGAAAATATGCCTACAAGAGCAGCCAATCTGAATGAAACATAGGAACTCAAGAAACAACAACATGGTACAGTTTTAAGTGACATATTGATATTCTAAAATGACTATTTTATGTGCCATTGGCAGTTTTATTTACACAATATTTTTCCATATTTAGGGCTAATTTTGTGGTGCTTCTTCAACATTATCAAGTCTGATAATCAGCATACAAAATTTGTGAGGTTTTTCTTTTGATACAACTTATTCTGATATATTCATTTAA
The DNA here is from genome assembly GCF_011762505.2 of Arvicanthis niloticus. NCBI lineage: Eukaryota > Metazoa > Chordata > Mammalia > Rodentia > Muridae > Arvicanthis > Arvicanthis niloticus. Next base: position 19,589,509 of record NC_047671.1, read on the forward strand.
TAATTTTTTGGATGAGCTGAACTGAAATCAAGTCAAATACACAGGTGTGTGGGTTAATCTAGCACATTTGCAAAACCCATTATTCTTCCAATTTACTAAAACTGAAATAAAACCAATGAGTGCACTGATTAGTAATACATTTTCAGAAATCTAAATATAATTTTGTCTTAAAGTGTAAGGACTTATATGGCCCATTAGTCTTTTTTTTTTTTAACATACTAGAAGATTACATTAAAACTGGCTTTACATGTACAACACTGGAAGGATGAAAAAAACAGGGAAAAGATAGAGGAAATCATACTTTTATTTTACATAAAAATTACTAGCAATGGATCCGTTATAAACAAATTAAATACTTGGAAAAAATTACTAGCAATGGATCCATTATAAACAGACAAAATACTTGGAAGACCTAAAATTTGCAAATACATGAACTCAAATCAATGTGCCATGCATTTCCTGTGATTATAGTAACCAACTTTCCTAGGACAGGGCCTTGGGCAGCGGCACGCCCCCTCCACAGCCCCAGGTCTTGCAGATGTCACGAATGCTTCGGTTACAGCTGGATTCTACTATCCTTACTTTTGCAAACAGTGACCACCTTTGCAGGTCTTATTCATCAACCTCTTCAGAAAATAGAGACATTCTCCCTGCACCCTGGGCTGAAACCCGTGTAATTTTTCCCTAAATCCGCTCCACAAATCTCCTTTCGCATGCAAATCCATAAATCATCATAATACTGACAAAGAATTTAACTGACACATGAAACCAATGCTCTCCAAAGCCCTGTACAGGTAAAGCTCTGCAACTTGAGGCATCTTTTCAAGGCTCTCTTCAGAGCTTAACTTGCTGAATACCCACTGAGGCCAGTAGCCTTCCAGCAGGGGCTATTAATCACTACAGTGAGCGTCAGATAAAGCTGGTCACTCCTACCTTCTCCACATTCTAGATGCGCGTGCGCCCAGCAGCTCTGGGCGCATGGAACCTCATTGACTTTGTTAGCTTTCTACTGACACCAAGCAAAACACAATGGACAAAGTACCGAGCAAAAACCAGGCAGTACTTACTGAAGACGGCAAACCTGGAGGAACTTTTCGGACTTTCTTTGTCTGCACCTCTGAAAGAAAAACGAAGAAGCTGTGAGCTCCAACGTGCCCAGTTCTCCAAATGAAAAAATATCAAACCAGAACGTTACTGAGCTTAGAGCAGACTTTCTTCAATAGACACCCCAACACGCCCCAGCAACTATCTCCCCTTTCATACTACCATGGGTGAAAAGCCGCTCTGCCAGTGGAAATGAAGAAACGGGATCTACCTTGCGACTACTCTGTGTTTTAAAACAGGTTTCTTGTGTGCGCAGTCAAGTGACAGGCCAAAATCATCAAACATTTTTAAAAGTTATGGTGCTGTGTAAATGGTTACCACATCCCCCGGGGGAATAGGAGAGGCGCCAAGCTGAAGACGGGCTCAAATGTTTGGGGATGGGGGCCGGGATTGTCCTTTGTGGCAAAGTAGGGGTAGTTTAGCTTTTTTCTTTTTTTTTTTTAAGTGAACTTAATAAAGATTCCAGGCATTCAAACAGAAGAGGGCCTTACCCATGGCACTACTGTGCAGAGGCCTCCTCCGGGCGTTATTGCTAGAATACTGATAGTACTGGGAGCCAGGTTTGGTGGGCGAAAGGGTTCCTGGATTGCCCATATCCATGTCCCCTCCGAGGAGACTCTGCTAGAAGGAGAAAAAAAATAGACGTTTAATTTTTCACATTTACTACCTTGCACCTGATTGTGAGCAGAGCAATACAGAGACCAACATTTGCTGAGCTAAAACAATTTATAGAACAACTACCAAAAAGCAAAAGCTATCATCATGTTGGGTATTTTTCAACCCTTTGGAAGGTAGATGGTACCCCCTCCTTAAACCAAATATATTTTTTTAAAATCATTTTAGATGATAAAAACTTTAATTTCATAAGAAAATGTCATTTCTTTAAGATAGATGTTTTCTTTCCACATACTTGGGCTCTGGTCTGAGAACTATTCAGACCCATGTTTCAAAAGGACCAACCTGAATCTCATTTTTTGAACACATATGATTTTCCCCAGCCGCACACACTGGGAGTCAGTGTAGACAGTCCACTTTCTCTGGGACACATTCTTATCATCTGGGACTTTATCAGGCTCTCACAGAGCACAGAATGCCAGATGAGTGGAGAAGAAATTCAAATTCCAGGGCAAACTTTCAATACTACAGCAGAAGTAGGAATTCTCTGCAAACGGGTACAAATCCGAGGAGTTCTCTTGAAGACTACCAGAAACTGAAACAAATCCCCTGCGGAGTCAACATTTACCTGAACACCAGAACATTCCCACAACATCATCAAGCTGTCACAGTGTGACAAATTGCTAAACTTTCCAAAAATGATGACATAAGACAGATTACATAATATTACACTACCTAAAAGCTACATAGGAACTTACAATACATACACCGCCTGATTATATTCTGCATTGGGTACATTGTTCTTTAAATTATTCTGATAGGCAATAAAACAAGTGTGGATAGTACCATTTATATTAAGAACAAATTTGCTATTTAATAAAGAAATTTTAAAATTAAGTACTAAAAATCTAACTTTATCGTTACTTGTAATCAACTTTTACTGACTGAACTAATTACTGTCCTTGATAAAGTACAGAATGTGTTTTCCCTAATCTAAATTCTAATCACCATGTCACTCACAACAGACTTAGGGATGCTTCACTAACACACTATTCACATGCAAAATACTCTAAATAGGCCAATTATGACTCTGCCCCTGTTCCCTGGTTAACCCGCTGAGAACTGAAAAATTTCACAAGGCAGTCACCACCTAAAACAAAGGGTCCTTGTTTTAAATTAAGACAGTCTTTTTGATTCCTAAATAGCTCAACAAAGTGGCATGTCTTCCAGTGAAAGCAGTTGGTCAAATATGACCCATAAGCTGGGAAATAAAAGTTCAAAGCTCTTTTAGCCTCCACTATATAGATAAATATCATACAGAGAGCTGGCCATGCTGGGGGATTTCTGTGACTGTTGGTGAACTCTATGTAAGGAGACTCAGCCATTGGCATGCCTGTCTTCGCTGCTTCAAGCTTAGATGTGTTCCGGGATACACAATAAACATCACTTTCAAAAAGAAGAAGAGGAGGAGGAGGAGGAGGAGGAGGAGGAGGAGGAGGAGGAGGAGGAGGAGGAGGAGGAGGAGGAGGAAGAAGAAGAAGAAGAAGAAGAGGAAGAGGAAGAGGAAGAGGAAGAGGAAGAGGAAGAGGAAGAGGAAGAGGAAGAGGAAGAGGAAGAGGAGAAGGAGGAAGAGGAGGAGGAGGAGGAGGAAGAGGAAGAGGAAGAGGAAGAGGAGGAAGAGGGGGGAGGAGGAGATTCTATTCCTGGGCAACCAGTTAACAGTTCTCTGCTAGCATCTTGGTTCCAGCCACAAAGGATGAAAGTTGGGTCATTTGCCAGATAAAAACCAAAATCAGCACACCCAACCATTGCCTCTCTAGAACTTCTAGAAGACGCAAAAGTATTAACAGTGGTGAGCTAAAGCACCATACACACCATGACCAACATTTCTAGGAATTGGGGGAGGGGGAGGCTAGAGGTACAACATCAAACATTTTAAAAATGATTTTAGGTATTCAACTATTGAGAATCTCAACCTGAAATTCCACTCGAGAAATCCTTATTGACAAAAATCTACATTTATTTGAACATTAATCCAAGAGGTTTTTTTTTTGAAATCTCCACTGATAAAGGTGTGTCACTGCCTCTCCATAAATTGGTAAATTTACAGCTGAGTCTTCATGTTATTAGGAAAGGAGTTTGAAAACAACAATATGTTATTGTTATTGTGTATTTTACAGTATGCCGAACCTCCTGCATCCTAGGCAAATGGTCTACCGTTAAGTGACCTCATTCATGGCCTATGAAGTAAGACAAGCTTTGTATCTGCCAATAGTGCTGACACTGTATTGGCAATCACTGCTCTTATTTCTCCCTTTCTCTCTCTTTTCTTCCAAAGATATATAAAGTCCTCAAGGAAGGATTGAATAAATATTCCCAAAATAATCACTTTTCTTATTCCCTGGGTCTAACCATGGGTTGGTTCCTATTGGTCCTAGTATCCAAGGTTTTAGTCCCAGAAAAGGACATTTACATAGTAGGCAAACATAAAAACAAATGAGCGAGCTGACCTGGGTTTTAGTAGCATTCACAATAGAGCCGAGAAAGAAAGATAATGATAGCCCAGCTAACTGGCTGTGGCTGACCTCCTTCTTGTTGATTTCAAAGAAAATCTTCCTGTGAGCCAGTCATAAGCAAATCAGTGTCCAATTTGTCTATGCAGCCATATGAGCCATGTAGATCCCAGGACCAAAAGCCACAGAATACTTCCAACTAGAGACTCCTGGCAGTCTCCCCATCCCCACCCACCCCCCAATAGCACATTCCTGCTTCTTTCTTTTAGATCTGTTTGTTCCCTTTTCTTTTCCACTTGGACAATGGAACATTCTTCTAAAGAAACAAAAACAAACATTTCCTCAAACTTAAAGGAGCCTTAATCACCCCCACAGGGAAAATGAAGATAAAAATATATGTGCTCTTATTGTAGAGTCCACTTGTAAAATGAACAATGACTATTTACTATTGTTTGGTCTTTATGTCACACGCCTAACCTTCTGTGGCGATGAGAGAGATTAGAAATAATTTCCATTGCTGAAACACTTGGGTACATGAATGTTTAAAAGTCAATGACATTTGATTAAAGCAAATTAAATAAAAAGTACACATAAAAGATAAGGCATTCAGATGTTTGCAAAATTGCCTCCAAGTATGTATAGCTTTGAAAAACAAATTTATGTTTCACGGAAGTTAAGTTTAAAAGCAGTCTGCTCTCAAAATGGGTAAACGTATCCTTGCCTTAGATAGGATTAGAGAAGTTTTAGGGTCTTGTTTTAGGGTTGATTAGGTTGTTTGGCTGTTTGTTTGGTTTGGTTTGTCTGATTTTGGCTTTTGGTTTCTGTGCTTTAACATTGTGCCACTTTGTAGTCTATTGTTATTCTGGGTCCACAGTACTTAGCTGCTCTCCAGTCAGCCAGGAAACACTAAAAGCAAGCTGAGGTGCTTCGCACAGCAAACCATACTTGTAAACCCGCCTAACTGTTCACATGTGTGGAGACAAGCCATTCGCCTCCTTCTGATCCAGAGAGAAACAATTTCAAGCCTTAAAATACATAGCAAAGAATAAAACATACTGACTTCGTTCAGTAAGCGGAAAGGTTTGGAGAGGTACCCACTGTAGCCCACGCTCTAGCAAAGAGCCACGCATGGCATAGCCATTCATGCACTGAAGTCAAGATTCTGGGAGGGTCGAGTCAGTCAGACTGTTGCTCCTTTCATAGCATGTGTGAACTTGCAGACTTCCCTAGCATTAACTTAGCCTTGCCCTTATTCCATTTGGGAGCTGACTGCCCTCGTTCCTTGATGAGCTACCAAGCAGTGCTGATGCAACGAAGGGTGTAAACCATGAATCAAACGTGGGAATCAGAGAAGAGGCTTATACCTCAAATTAGATTTATAACTGAATGGTAATCAAAAATAGAAGGAACTGCTCAAAGCTTAAATTATCGACTTTTTCCCTCCTTGTTAAACTAAAATCATCTTGCTCTGAACTATTAATCCATTTCAGTCAGCACTTTAAGTGTAATGGGTGGGTGGTTCATTTCTAAAAAGGAAGATTATATTTACCCTTAATTATAGATATGAGTGAGGTCAGAGAGCTCCGCACACTGGTTTGGGGCATATGATTAATTTCTCTAATAGGCAAATGGCCTTGAATTTCAGAGGTGGGACCTGGGAAAGCCAACAGAGGAGTTGGGGGAGGCATTAAGAAATCTCTGAGGGGAAAAATGTGCCCCTCATTTTTGAGGCTTTCTCTGCTTTTGCGTCATTACCATTACGTTGTGATCTGATATCAGACACAACATCTTGGGGGAGGCTACTGTAGAACAGAGAAAAGCAGTCTCAGATGAAACCAGATTAAGCTCCTTTTCTGAACTTTTGCCAAATGCGCGAGAGTCTAATTCGTGTTTGGGTATTCTAGCGCTCACACAGCTGCGAGCCTATTCTTTCATCACAGACCCAAGTGATGTATGGTGGCTTTGTATGGCGAGCTGACTCCGTACAGGCCTGGGTTTGTTATCTTAATATGGAAATCAAATTCAGCATGGCTATCAAACTTATGAATGTTGGATATCCGGATAGGTACCTAATAGACTTTGCAAGCTTTGGGTACAAAATTGACGTGGAGAGAAATTACAAAGTAGATGCATTTAAAAACGTGGATCACAGCTGAGGTCTTATCTGCCCAGCTAATTCTGCCCAGAATTAGGTTTTCAAAGACACTGCTGAACAAGATTCCTAACAGCCATGGGGAAGTTTTTGCAAATCCCTATCGAATAGCTGCTGCTGAATTTGCCATTTTGACCACAGAAGGGCCATTGCTGACTTACTTAGTAGCAGGAGGGGGCCGTAATTTTGCTGCTGTTCGCACTTACTCGGCAACCTAGAATATATCTTGCACTGAAGGGCAATGAAGAACACAGTAATTCCACCTGTCCACTTCTGAACTTCAAAGCTCACGACTGAAGGTCAGACCTTGGACAGCCTTTATCCCTGATCCCTGAAGGTGCAGAAAGGCACTGTTGTAGCAGCTTACTTTGATTTCTGTCCTGGGCTTGGTTTCAGTGAAAAAGAACTTGAAAAAAAATTGGAAAGATGGGATGGCAGAGCTAATCCTGGGCTGAGATGGCTGCCATGTTACAGACAAAATACAAATTATGGAGTAGTTGTGTTTAAGGAACTCTAGGCATCACAAGAAATAAACTATATCAAACGTATGGGGCACATTGTGTTCCATAGGAGATCAGAAATAAAACCCAAGCTAGGCCTCATGAGGCAGCTGTGTCATCCCAGGTATTTGGGAGGCTGAGGTAAAAGGATTGTAAAAGTCAGGGCCTGCAGGAACTATGAGGCAAGCAGGGGCAACTTAGCAAGGCCCTGTCTCAAAATTAAAAAAATAAAACAGAGCTGGTGATGCCTCTTGGTGGTAGAGCAGTTCCGTAGAATATGCAAGGCAACAGGCTCACGGGCTCACGGCTTACTGCAATAAATGAAGGAAGGGAAGAGGATGGAAGGAAGGATGAAAGGAAGAAAAGAGGAAGGAAGAAAGGAAGGGAAGGAGGAAGGGAGAGTGGGAGGATGACTGACTCAAACACAGTGAGAAAAGAGAAGCAGAGAGTTCTGCATAGAGCAGGAGCTCAGAGGCATAGGGACTGAGCACAAATACCCTCAACCTCCTCTGTACCAGGGACTAGTAAATGGCTTATCAGAGTTGTTGGGACTAGTTTGAGGCCAGCCTGGTCTACAGAGTGAGTTCCAGGACAGCCAGAGCTACACAGACAAACCCTGTCTCAAAACAAAATAAAACAAAACAAAAAAAACCCCAAAAAACCAAAACAAAAAACACCCCCCCCAAAGGAAATGTCCCACATATGTAAAATGTCCAGCAGAATCAGTGCCCAACACATACCTCACCGACATCCCTGGGCCCAATTTTATATTTTCCCTTTTCTTTTTTTTTTTCTTTTCTTTTTCCCTTCCTTCCTTCCTTCCTTCCTTCCTTCCTTCCTTCCTTCCTTCCCTCCTTTCTTTTAAAAAGATTTATTTATTTTGTATATATGAGAACACTGCAACTGACTTCAGACACACCAGAAGAGGGCATCGGATCCCCGTTACAGATGGTTGTGAGCCACCATGTAATTGCTGGGAATTGAACTCAGGACCTCTGGTGTTCTTAACCGCTGAGCCATCTCTCCAGCCCTGCTTTCCCTTTTCAAATGACCAGTTGTGCGTAATTACTGATGTGTCTTTGATACATTTTTTCTTCTTCTACCATGACATAAACAAACAAACAAATAAACTTCCCAGTTTTGGTTGGAGCTTTGCATAATTTCCAAAGAATTCAAGTGACCTTGAACAAAATTACTTATTTTAGCAGATTAGATTTCACCAAACATTTCAAAATTCAAATACATTGTCTTTCTTTGTAAAGAAACAAAACACCTTACATTTAAATGTTATAATGCAATACAAAGGTTTCTATAGTAACTGTAACTTAATGTGGTAATAATGAAGTAAAAATTCATGCATTTTATAAAAATTATAACTGCCCAAGGATTGATGAGATTTACACATCCACCTATTTGATTATTTCTCAAACTAAACAACAACAACCCATTATTTATTATATATACTAAACTGAGAAGGTTTTCCTGTCGTTCATGAAAATATTCTGGAAGCCAGGGTCAACTATTACATATTAAAAAGAGGATTAATTTGGTTGTTGGGAGGTGTAAGTTCGGTAGGGGAAAAAAAAAGCACCAAAGCAACCAGTAATTTAGAATAAAAATATGACTTAAAAATTCTCATGTAAAGTATGCAGAATTTAACAAAAGTACTTTCTTGTCAACTGAAACTCTCAAGTTGGGTCAGGAAGTTCATTTACTTTATAATTTTATATAAAGCCACTGAAGAGCATATAAACAACATTTGCCTTGAAATGCTCTTCACCAGCAATAGCAAACCAAAGCCAAACAGGAAAACTTTGCCCCGTAAACACACAAAGGAACCAGTACCAGTCCTGTAAAGACATTGCTCTAATAAACACGCTGAAAGCTTCACTTCACCATGTTGCTATGTAAGTAAAATAAAAGACCAGCAATCTGTCACATGTCAGTCTTCATCATATTGGATGAGAAGAATCTAAATTCAAGGTTATTGTAAAAATATTTGCCTCTCTGGGCAAGGCTACAGAAAATCCATTCTTATGGTACTAGCCTCTAGGAGAATGGGGAGCAGGGGACAGCTCCCCTTCACGAAGCTTGCCAGGGTGCTCTATTATAGTCTAAAGGCCAACTGTGCAAGCTACCCCTAATGTAGAGCACGGCACTAAGATCCCCACCTGTATATAGGGTGACGAGCTCACTCTACTACATGGGGAAATTGAGTCCATCCAGCACAATAGTAAATGCCTAATGGAATCTTCGAATCACCTCCTTGAATCTTGAAATCCCTTCCTTCCAAATAACTGTCCTTTCAAAACTACATACAACCTCATGCTCTATGTAAGCTTTGCTTCCAAACATCCCCTCTTTCCTGACTGTCTGAGTGATCAGGAATATGAGGAGTGGAGACCGAGCTTATTGATATGCTCGTCAGAATAGGAAATTCCTTAAGTTATTCCATTTTTGACTCCCTATAGTGCCTAACATGGAGACCTACGGCAGAACAGACCACAGGGGAGCGGAACACAGACAGCAAGGAGAGGCAGGGCTATAAACACTAAAGCACGTGAATAACTGTTTTATTGGTCAACTCAAGGAGAAAGAGTATGCAAATCTGTTCCTCTTCTCAGTCCTACTGTTGTTGCTGTGAATAATACTAACCACTGCTAGAGACAAGTACAGATCCTTTGGACATTAACATGGCAGATACTGAAGCCTCCAATGTACAGATGGGAACATTTAGAGAACGACTCCACGTGGCTAGCAAGCAGTGGGGCCTGTTTGACTTGACACTGACATATATGCTTGCCTTTTATGCCCTATCCTTTCTATATTCTCTCTGCATCAAGTCCCTCATCACTAGTTGAAGCTATAAACTACCATTAGGGAATTCTAACTTAAGAAGTACATCTCTTCTTAATGCAGAAGAATCATCTAACACAGTAGAATCCAGCAGGCCTACATGTGAACGGCACCAAGCCCCAGGTAACCTGGATATGAGATCTTAGTGGGTGTCAGGCTTGTCTGGGACATGATAGTATGATCACACCCACAGTGAGAATTAGTGGGATGACTGGAAATGCTTAGAAACTGTGATTTCTCACTATAGACTGTGTGGTCCCTCAAGGCGGAAAGTGAGCTCCCTTGTCTCTGTGACCTTGGCATCTGGCACAGTGGGTCCTGATATACTGTGTGCCAAAAGTAAATGTCAACTGATTAAGTTAACTAATTAGCCAGGGAATGTGCTTATGAGATTTCAATTCTTATTGTTATGAACACATTCTCTCTCCGGTGTCCATGGACACACAGTCCCTAAACTTCCACTTGCAGTATCATCCTAAGATTTTTCATCTCCCACATCAGATGCACTTCACTCAAAAACTAAATAAGATTCCTGATGTACAAGTCACACAGCATATTTTCTACAAAACATTCCCCTGTTTCCTGATTATCAATTCAGGCCACCTAAGAAGAGGGGAAGAATCAGAATTGATAATGGGTATGAAGAAATTAGTTATGTGCTTTACAGAAATCACTCATTTGGCTATTGACCCTTATGTTTACACATGATTCATAAAATGAAAATGGATAAATTTCCTCAAACAGGTTTGGTGGTTGGACAGTCCATTGTTTACAAAAGGGCCAGGCTCTTGAGAGGGTTGGGCAGCAGGGGAAGAGTAGGCATCACCTAGCTGGACACCTACAGTAGAACAGACTACAGGAGAGAGGAGCACAGATAGCAAGGAGAGGCAGGGCCTGAGAAGACTTCTTTTGTCATATTCTGAGACAGTCTCTTTACGTAGCCCTGGCTGGCCTTGAACTCACAGAAATCACCTCGCCTCTGCCTCTAAGGACTGGGATTAAAGGCATGAGCCAGAACAACTGGCTTGTGGAGTCTTTTAAAGAAGATGCTTTTAATAAGGAACACAGCTTAGGAAATAGTCTGGGAGAATTTGAACTGGGTAGCAAAGAAATGGTTCTCCTTGGGTTGCTCTTACCTAACCTCCGGGTTCTACTTTCTTGACTACTAAAATCCAGTTGGCTTAGAGAGAAGTGAAGCTGAAGAAATGGATGAACAGACTTCAGAAACAAATGGGATCATCAAGGAAATGACACAAAGTTCTAAAGCATATCTTCACGTGAGGTAAAGTCATCCTTTTCTCTCCACACCACATTGGCCCTTCCTAGGGCACTTAGACATTCCACAAAAAAAGCCCTCTGAAACTCAAGGCTGAGTCCATTTCCTCAAGGACAAAACCTTTCTGAGCTCACAAACTTTCAACCTCTCTACATTCCCAAGGCCAATTTACTCCTAAGGCATCGTCCAGATTTTCCTTTACAGTTGGCCAACTGAAAAGACGTCACTCTGCCTTTGCTACATGCCAGCTGCTATGGTGGGCCAGGAGTAAACAGACTACTCAAGTGATGGCCTCCCCTAAAAATGGCCTAAGCACAATGTGTCTGTACTTTCCCACCCACAGGCCTTAAACCCCACATCTGCAGCTTAGCTTCAAAAGACTTAAGTCCTCGCCTCAAAAGACGGGTCTGGCCTCTCTACATTAGATAAACCACTCCAAAACACCTCTGGAGATGAGAGTCAAGCATATCTCCTTGGGACTGGCTTTTTTTTTCTCGGGACCCTTAAGGAAGTCACTTGCCCTACCCTGGGCCCTGGCACCATTCCCTTATCACGGTGCCTTGGGATTTTAGACAGATGTAGGGGAGACTTCTCAATCACAGACATGTCACTCTATAAATGATGCCAGGCATGCGGTGAGCAGCAAATATCCACGCAGAACACACTGTAGCTCAAGCTCTGTTGGTTAGAGCAACCCACTTAATTTTCACAGCCCCTTGAGGGAAGAATCTTATTAATCCCACTTTACAGATGAGGTGGCCTGAGGTAGAACGAAGTTAACTACCCACCCAAGATTACTTGAAAACTATTTGAAAACCAATGAACGACCAAATTGTGTCATTTCACTGGCGGTAATTACGTCTCTTGGATTCATGTGGCTCCTGGTAATATCACATCTGAAATTTTCAACAATTACCTCACGCTCATCTTTAAATCATATGCTCAGGAGCCTTCCCTTCTCCTCAGTCTGCTCTCCACCATCAGCAAGCGTCAGTGCTGAGAAGTATTTACGGCAGTACATTTAACTCTCAGGTTCTGAGCCCCAATGACCTCCCTATGAAAACTCTACAAAGAACTCACTGGCTCCATGAAAGATTTGTTTAGTAAAGTAACTCCAACCAGTCAGGCCATTTGGCCAGCACTGCTGTGTACAACCTTCTAAGCAGCCCTTAGAGTCACGAGAAAGATGGTACAAAAACAACCAAGAACCAGAAAACTTTACAAAGTTAGAAAAGGACGCGAGTTTGAAGAGTTCTTGGAGGAACTGTAGCGCATTGCACGTATAAATATTCTCTTTCTCCCCCTGAGGATGTAGGACAGGTATATTTTTATTGCCTGTTCACATAATACCTCATTATAAATATATTTAGCTATTGAGCATGTGGTTGTGACTTGATGAACTAGTTCACACGCCAGTTGAGCAAAATCCACGAAAGGATCCTGCAGAACACACACTCCCAAAGGGTAGAAATAATTTCAGTTATCAATTTTTAAAAGAAACAAACACTTCCATCTTTTTACACAAAACATTCCCCAGGAAAGGACTTGCAGAGAACTAATCTGCTGCCTCAGAGCTGAGTTCAGATGGAAAGCAAAGCCAGATGAACTGGAAACACAGGAAAAGAGACGGCTGAAGAATGTAGACTCTAAATAGGTCTCCTGACGTGCATCAGAAATATTAATAGTTAGCTAGATATATGTGCACACACCAGGACACACTGCTTGACTCTGTTTACTTATTTCTTTTGCAGAACCCAGGGCTTGTGCATGCAAGGCAAGCACTCTAATGACATACTTCAAGCTTCTGCATTTTGAGATAGAATGTCATTTGCCCAGGCTAGCCCTGAGCTCTATAATCCCAAGCAGCCATTAAACTTGCAATCCTCCTGCCTCTGACTCCCAAGTAGAGAAGATTACAAGTCTGTGTTCCCAGGATCCACTTACTAGACTCATTTTAAAACATACAAACAAAATGTTTACATTTGTTTCCCATATCTGAATTCTGTCCTCATTTATAGTATGGGGTACATCAAGGGTTAGAACTGACAGATGTACATACTATCCCATGTTCGGGTCCCCTTTCTGTGGTAGCTCACTTTCTTAACAGCTACACATACCATATTTGGACAATGTCTAGAAATGCACTAGGTAAGTATCCTTGTTACTGTGAGACGCAAGTGATTTGGGAGCACACTGGAAGAACACAGAGGAAAAGGGGGCTCTGGAATATTCCTCCCTGGGTAATAGTAAGCCTCTTAGAGAATTGTCCATCTTTCAACTTAACCGGGCTCTGACAGACAACAGGCTGAAGGTCAAGGCTGTTTCAGAGGTGGACTCTCTGTACTTCTTCATTCTCTCTAATGAGATAAATGTAATTTATATGATAGCCTTAAAAGCTGTTTGTGATATTTGGTTATTTATTCTTTTTTAAGTAGATTTTATGTTCATTCGTTAACCAGAAATTCAGTCTCCTTCCCTTACTTCTGATATACCTGGAGCTCAGGTAACTGCTTGTAGTTTTGAGAATAAACATGACCCAACAGGAAAGCATGCTTGTTTGCCTTTCATCTTACTAAGTATGATTACTCACAAGATTAGTTGTAGAAATAACATCTATTTAATTCTTAAGAACTGCCCCTAAAACTCTGCTGGGGTGAAGTGCCCAGTACATACTGTATGCATGTGTTGCATTAACCTCCCGAAATAGAAGTAGTCCTGAAATTCTGGATAACTATAGCCCCGTGGTTCTAAGAAAGGCAGTGTGGTTTATGAAAGTTCCTTTTCCCTCCCAAATGTGAAGCAGGCCCAGAGCTGCTCAGTTTCTGACATCAGAGGAGACCAGACACATTCAGAGTGATATGGCCACAAATAAAACTCCTTCCACATTCAGAGAGATACAGCCACATACAAAACTCCTTCTCTGCCATTGGGGAGTGGGGGGACTTCATAACAATCGTCTTTTAATTACTGTGAAAAATACTGCAAACACCTAGATACATCTAAAGTTTCATTAAAACACTCCTCATGACTTGCTCAAGATAACTGCACAGATTTGAACTTGTGTGTTTCTCTAAGCCTAGGCATCCTACACAGACATGGCCGGCCTTCATGTTTGCCTTCTGCATTTGCTAGACAAACCTCGGGATTACTAATCATTTCTTTTTACACTTAGGTATTTTGATTTTAGAGCTACTTATATAGATGTTTCCTGCTTCTTCAAGGAAGATCTATATACTCAAAGACAAAATGGGTCAACCATCTGCATTTCACTCAAATGATGTGAGGCAGAGGCCCACCTCCACCAGAACCCACTGAGCGCTGGTGCAGGGCAACGTTCTTTCTGCATCTGAAGACAAGGTTCTCTATAAATTTCCAGTCTGCAGCTCTAAAACTGTCAAAGTAACCAGGGGCAAACCAACTTGTACACACACAGTGTGTGTGTGTGTGTGTGTGTGTGTGTGTGTGTGTGTTTGTGTGTGTAGGTTTGTTTATTGTTATACAGGCTCAGACCTTGCTGCCCTCCATCCTTCTGCTAACTCACATACAACTTGCAACTATTCCTTTACCTGAATAGTTAATACTGGGTGAAGGAGTTGAGGAAGTGATGGTGCCTCAAAAAGCCTTGCACAGTGCAATCAAGACCCAGGCTCCTATCATCTGGTGGGACCTTCACTATGGTCCCTGGAAGCACTACTCTCCTCCTGTCTTTAGGTAGTCATGAATGAAGTCATTTCTTTAGTAAGCTCTAGAGTGTGTTCTAGGCACCAAGGATCAAGCCTAGCTCACTGTCCAGATTCATTTATGGATATGCAAAATAAACGGTACAAATAAATATGTTAGTGGAGTTTAATCATTCATCTCTTCTGGGGAGACCGAAGGTCTAAGAGGTACCTTACATGTTCAAGAAGACTAAATGTAAACTACAAAGAGAAACTATAGGCACCTGTATCAGGCATGAGATATTCATACCTATTTATAAGACAGAACATTATTAAATTACTATATGACTCTTACAACCTCCAGGGAAACAATCTAAGTGAGAGATAACAGGAAGTGTCTACAGTGGAGGGCTGGATGGCACAGAAACTCACAGAACAATCTAGGCATCTTGAAAATTAAAACTCAGATACTGTTTGTATCTGGACATAGAGGCAAAGCAACAGATGCAGGAGAGTGGAAGGAATGGAGGTAGAGAGGGAGAGCAGGACTCTACACCCGGTACTCAGGAGGCTAAGGCCTGAAAAGTCAAAAGTCCCCAGGCAGCAGTGAGTGGGAAGTCATTTGTAGCGACAAGTCTGGAATCTTGGCTTTCAAGAGAGAGAGAGAGAGAGAGAGAGAGAGAGAGAGAGAGAGAGAGAGAGAGAGAGAGATTATAAAATATTTTTACATTTTAATCCCAGGTGTCTGAGACACGGGGCAGCTTTGCAGCAGCTGACTGTGATTTGCCTCGTGCTCTAACAGAGGCATGGTTTTGCCAGCTGCAGATAGTTTGTGTGATTGTGTGAGGTTTGGAATTCTGGGGACTTTTCAGAGGGTAGCTACAGGCTAGGGCCCTGAAAGGCAGATTTGGTGGTTGGTGATTGGTGGTCTTTCACAAGGTTTGGTTGAGGTCTGTTAGTAATCATGATCAAAGAAGAAACAAGAGAAGAAACAAGAGGAAGAAGTTAGATCCACAGATCTCTATTTCTCTTTTCCCCTCTATCCTTCCCTCTCTCCTGTCTAGTGATAGGGGTGAACTGGAGGGTAGGGTGAAGGTGGGAAAAATAATCCACAAAGTAGCAAAGGCGAGCCACACCCATT
The DNA here is from genome assembly GCF_011762505.2 of Arvicanthis niloticus. NCBI lineage: Eukaryota > Metazoa > Chordata > Mammalia > Rodentia > Muridae > Arvicanthis > Arvicanthis niloticus. The sequence continues at coordinate 19,605,325 of NC_047671.1, forward strand.
TATAAAAGTAGATTTAAAAGGAGGAGGAAGAGGAGGCAGAGGAGGAGATGAAACAGGAGAATGTGCTACTTAGGCTTTGTTTCGTTCTTTTGGGGGCCAACTTGACCCAAAATTACCTTGGAGGAGGGAATCTTGGTTGAAGACCTTGCCTCCATCAGATAGGCCTTTGGTATGTCTGTGGGGCATTTTCTTGATTAAAGATTAATATAGGACAGCTCATGTGGGTGCCACCCCTGGTCAGGTAGTCCTGGTGGTACAAGAAAGGAAGCTGAGCAAACTGGGGAGAGCAAGCCAGTAAGCCGCATTCTTCCATGGTCTCAAAAGTCTCCCAGGGGTTTCCCTCAATAATGGAATGAACCTATAAGAGGAAAATAAGCCCTTCCCTCCCCAAGTCGGAGTTCATTAGCATTTATCACAGTAGCAGAAAAGCAAACCGGAACAGAAAGAAGACCAGAAGAAATCAGTCAGTCAAATCCACAAAGTCAGACAAGATACAAGGAAATTATCCTAGCCTTAACATTATAAGGGGGTAGGTTGTGGACTTTCAAAAGATCAAAGACAGAGAAAACCCAAGGGCAGCAGTCCAGATGCTCCAGGGACAAACACCATTTGTTTCCTGTTGCTGTTTTGTTTTCATTTGGGGTATTTGTTTTATTTTTCTGTGATAAGGTTTGACTATGTAGCTCAGACCAACCTTGACCTCATAATCCTCTTACCTCTGCCTCTCACAAGGTGGGTTAACAGGTGAAAGCCACAATGCCCGGAGACAAAAGACATTTGTCAGGCAGCTGGAGAAGATTCTGGAAGAACTAAGGAAGAATCCCCGAGACGCTTGCCAGCTTTGGCTGTGACACTGTGGATGTGTCAGGCACAGGGGTGGATAGTTTGTTAGGGATGCTATTCACTTATAGCATCTATAGTCAGAACTATGTGTTTATACATAAAGTAATATGCTGCCTGCAATCTGCTTTTAAAACACTTGAAAAAACATCAAGTGGGTAAGATGATTCCAAGGAAGACAGAGCAAATGTTGTCATCTGTTGAGACTGAAGGATGGAGACATGGTTTTACACATTAGAACACTATGAATATTTTGTTGTATTTGAAACTTTCCACCAGAAAAATATTCAGAGACAAACATATCTATAAAGCAAGTTCTACCCGTTTTCAGACTGAAGAAGGGTATTAAAGCCCAGAGCACATGTTCAGTCCTAGCTGTGAAGTTGACGTCTTCAGAGTCCCCCAAAGATTTATATCCCATTCCAGTCCCTATAGAACAGAATTTTACAAATTGGCAGAAAGACAAAGTCTCCAGACATTTTAGATGAAAGGTCAAACAGATGGTCAGGGAAGGAACTAGAAGTACCCGCTGATCTAGGGCTCCATCACAGAAAGACCCTTTGCTCCTGTACCACAGTGCTCCTTCCTCTGCAATCCAAAGGCGGAGATGGCTGAGGCTCCCAGAGTAGGTGTCATGGTGCGTTCCTCCTATGACAGCACACATGTCCCGCACACACAGAGGCACGCATAGAGTACTGCTTTAACTTTATAGCGATTTCACACCTGTGCAGGTGCTCACCAGGAAATCCAGAAATACTGAAATACTCTAATTTTGGCATTAGCGTAAAAAATTTGGCGGCGGGGGTGGGGGTGATGCAAACAGCAGCTGGATTTTTTTTTTAAACTGACATAAATAAAAATGTATTCATTAAATGTTTATGAAAGTCAAAATTCAGCCGCTCGCTAAACTGGGTTATGTGGCTACTGCTCGAACATCAGCTTGTCAGTCTGGAGAAAAGAGCTGTGTGCTTTTAGCTCGCAATTAAAAAGTGAACATCAAAGGTCTCGCACACACCCTGCAACGGATCAAAGCAAAGCTGCTGCCTCCTCCCCTGAGCTCATGTCTCATCCTAACCACCCTTCACAGAGGAGAAAGGGCTTGCAAAACAGGGTGCCCCAATGACTCAAGAGGACACTCTTCCAGGCAAGCACATGCTGACCTCCCTCCCAAGCCCAGAACTAGGTTGGGACAAGCAATCAAACCATAAAACCCATACTAGATTTCATGGGGGTTGCTTAATAAGTATCCAGCGCAAAGCCAGCCATTGCAGCAGAAGTATTTTTCCCTGAAAGAAATATTTAGAATTCAGAGCACTGATGGGAGAAGACAGCGGAATGGGTATAGGTAGCCTGCTTGCCATGTTAGCATGAGGCTCTGCACTCGGTCACCGGTGTGGAAGCTCAAATCCAGGTGTGCTGTTGTGTCCTTGTAGATCCCAGCTCTGAGGGGGTGGAGACAGATGGATCTGTGGCCTTGCTGGTCAGCCAGCCTCTGGCCACAATGGAAGACTTTGTCTCAAAAAAATAAGGTGGATGGCTCCTGAGAAATGACATCTGAAATGGACCTCTGGCCCCCACACACATACACACATATGTGAATGCACATGTGTACACACACACACACAAGAGACAGGCACATCCACAGATAAAAAGAAAGCCTTTCAATTCTCAGAAGAACCAGATCAAAGTTGTGGGAGTCAGACAGAGCTGGTTGCAAAGTAAGGACAAACTGAACACAGACAGAAGGAAGAGTGAAAGAATTTATAGTTAGACCAACAGTGTTTACAAATAATTTGAATGTCTTGTAATGTAATAAATATGAACACAGGGGTTCGTTTTCTTATGACCTCTGCATCAAATCGAACATTGGGATATTTCCTGCCCTGGCTCACATTATACTGGTTCCAAATCTATAAACCACACAAAAGGACATCATTGGTTTCTTCCTGTATGGGGGCCCAGCTCATCTGGTGGTGTTGATGTTTTGAGAGAATTTTATTTCAGTCCTACTTCATGTTCCCGAAACCCTCCTCTGGAAGGCCCCGTGGCAATCACACCTTCTTTGGTTTTGATATGAGGACTCTGTAGGGAAAGGAAATTCTGAAAGCAAGAAAGATTTTGAAAGCACAGATTAAAATATTCATAATGAGGCAGCTAAAAAAAAAATGACTAAACCAGAGGTTTGCCTCCTGGTGGAAATAGGAAACCAGGAAGGGACCCAGGCCTCCTTGAACAAATTAACTCCTCTTAGCCTCGGCATCTTCATGTGTAGACCAGCAGAGACTGCACATGCTCAGACAGGCGCTGGAAAAAAAAACACAGGAACCTTGCCTGTAGGCACCTGCCCAAGGTTGCATGGAGGCCAGTAACCAACAGCAAAATGAGTGTGTGGAGGGGCTGGGAAAGGCAGAAGTGACTATGAGCCAGGCAGTAGAAGCTGTGAACATAAATGTCACCCCATTCCCACAGTAACACAGGGGTTGATGATAAATGACAGCACTCTCCTCCACCATAACCCAACACAGAGATGCCTCCTCATGTTCTCCATCTCTGACACATAGTGAACACATGCATGGTGCTGGAAGAGTTAAGTCAGTATTTGGTCTCCACTGTGACCTAAAGCATCACGGTCACTCCCAAGGGTCTAGATAGCAGGATTTTTATGTCCATGGCATAGACAGCTGCTTATGTGCAACAGATAATTAATACACATTGAAGCAGAAGATAAATGAATTAAGAGTAACTTGATTAAATGCCTCTCTTAAATTTCTTAGTCATAAAACAAGAATAGCGTCAATATCCCCTTCCTCCAAGGTACTGTAGATAAATGCCTCTGGAATGCTGGTTTTCGACTGCAGCTAAAGCACACTGTTCTGCTCTCCCCGTAACACCATACATCACTAGTGGTATGTAAACAGGGAGAGAATATAGAAGACACGTACATACAACCTTTAGCGCACTAGAAAGTTTCTAAGAGGTATCATAGATGCAACGGTACTAGTGTTAAACATGACTCATGAGGTATGGTAAAAGATGAGGAAAAAAAAAACCATAATTCAGCCATGTCACCATTTCTGGTTGAAGAAGAATCGTGGAGCTGAATCGGGAGAGTCGATAATCAAGGAGATCTGATACAGTGCACACAGGAACTGATGGGTAACCCAGGGCAGGCATGAGGTGGAAAGGAAGAAGGCAGAGAGGAAGGTTATGGCTTTAGCACTCAGATTTTACATGGAGCCAGAGAACATTCAAAGTGCTGCTCAAAGCAAAAGCAATTTGGGGGGGGGGGGGATTTTAAAAATGTATACTCTCACATTTCTGAACTACATAAGGATATAAAACTCAGAAATGAATATTATGCCACCCCTCCCCAAAGAAAGGCATCATATACAGAATAGGGCATGCAAACTGTGGAATCTGGGATCTAGGTGATTATTTGTGCATTTTAAATATCGAGGATGAAATACTGATGATGTCAGCACCAGAGGGAAAGGGATGCAGGGAAACTGGGTAACACAAAGCGTGAACGTGCAAAGATGGCTCAGCACTAAAGATGCTTGCCTTGACCCTGCTCACCTGAGGTTGTTATCCAGAACCTACAAAGAGAACTGACAACCCCACGTTGTCCTCTCACATCTATAGTGTACACACACACACACAGACACACACACAAACATACACACACACAGAAGAAAGAAAGAAAGAAAGAAAGAAAGATAGATAAATGGATGTGAAGTTTACATAAGCTTTATAAACAGAAATGTCATGGAAACTATTCAATCCACACTTAGTAGAAATGGATAATTTTCATTACATTAGTTAAACATAAGAATAATCTTCACAAAGAATAAAATATATAATTGCCATGCCAATAAAACAAAAGAAAAAATTTAAGTCAGCAAAATATGAAACAAAGGAAATGTAATCAAGCCAAGGAAAAGAAGGAAGTCAGATCAAACTTGAGAAGTGTGAAATCTAATGTGGTAAAAAATACTAGATTTTAATGGTTATCTGTAGCATATGCTTGGTTTGTCTGTTTATTTTCCTCAAGTTATGGCAGCATTCACAATTAGCCATGCCATGAAAATGGAAAGCTGGGTGCTGTATTCAACAGACCACCAAGAACAACAGACATAAAATGTGGAAAATGAAAGGTAAGAAACATACAGAAGATAAAGTCTACAAAAAGCAAAAAAAAAGTCATGGAAACATTTAAGTTGAAACCCAATTCAGGGCAAAAGAAATGAAAGAATAGTGTCTTACATTGATGATAAAATGCAAATTCTTCACAGTTTTTGCTTTGTTTTTGTTGTCTCTCTATTTCTGTCTCTCTCAGTCTCTCTCTGTTTCTATCTCAGTCTCTGTCTCTCTGTCTATCTCTCTGTCTCTGTCTGTCTCTGACTGCCTCTGTCTGTCTCTCTATCTCTCTATCTCTCTATCTCTCTATCTCTCTATCTCTATCTCTCTGACACAGGGTTTAACAGCCCTGGCTGCCCTGGAACTCACTCTGAAGACCAGGCTGGCCTTGAATTCATAGAGCTCCGCCTGCCTCTGCCTCCAGGCCCTGGGATTAAAGGTATGCACCACCACTGCCCAGCCACAATTTACATTTGCTTTCACAACTTTTTAATAATTTATGTCATATCTTTGAGATATATTTAATAAACAGGTACTTGAAAAGCAGATGCCAGCCTGGTCTATACAGTGTGTTCTAGGTCAGTCAATGCTACATAGTGATACTCTGTCTCAAACCCAACAAACAAATACAAATATTGGGCAGAATAATAGATCCATTGTACTTTCTCTCAAAAAACTCAAACCCAACTGACAGGCAATAGGTAAGTCAGTGTTTCAAGTAGGGTAAATAGACTTCTCACTCTTTTCAGCTGCGTATGGATAATGTTCTCTAAAATCATGAATGCGTTAAACCACAAGGGAAATCTAACTAAATCTCTCCAGGAAGAAAAATTCTGTGTCATTTCCCTACCTGAAATACAATAAAATATGAAAAGCAAAAATACAGATGTACTACTACTATGATAAACATTTTATTACAACTGAGAATATTAAAGTTTTTAAAATAATTCTTGGGCTACAAGGACATTTGAAAATAATATTTAGGAGTATATAGAAGGGTGGAAGAGATGGATCAGCCAGGAAAAGACTTTAGTTGCAAGGACTGATAACCCAGGTTCTACTACCAGGACCCATATGGTGAAAGGAAGGGAAGCACCCACCTACAGGCTAACCCCTAACTTCCATATGTACTCAGCCAAATATGTGTACACACACACACACACACACATTTGTATTACATATATTACTATAAGTAAAGATAAAATTCAAAGAACTAGTCATGCAATATGAAAAGCTAAAGAAAGGGAAAATATACAAAGGATGAATATAAAGAATAAATAGGCCATCCAAAAGAGCTTAAACACACGTGGATTATCGATAATAATATCAAACAGAGTTTCTTTTAAAAGCCAAACAAAATATATACAACTGTGGCTAGTGTGAGAGAAAGAGCCAGAAAGAGTTGAAATACATCAACAGTATGTAAAACATATCTCTATAAAGGTCCTAGACACAGAACTAGGAGGCTTTAATATGAGTGAGCAATATGCATAATTTTGTGTAGATGACTATAAGGCTGCAAAATGGACATTTTGTAGAAAGATGCAGATTCAGCTTGAACACACTGATTCATCCTGAGAAGAGACTGCTGTAGGGAAGTTGTCCTAACCTACTAGTGGCAAACAGGAAACAAGTTAACAATGAATCACTGCACGGAAGCTCTCAAGCCAGCAAGAGGAAAACATGACGTTCATTCAAGTGCTCTCCTTATGTCCTGCAGTACCTCAAAAAATGTAATATCAAAATAGCATGGAAATATTCTACGTGTGGCTATACCATCAATATCTACCGATGACTTCCCCCTAGAAAAATCTCAAACAAACAAAGAATCAAACCCCAGAAGCTAGGATGTCCTGTGTGGTGATATGTATAAGACACAGAGAGAGATAGGGAGTCTTTTTTGTACATCAACATACTAATTAAAAACAGAAATGGAAAACAATTATGTTTAGGAAATAACATAAAGCACCTAAGAATAAGATTCACAAGAACATAAAGATGAATCTGAGGCCGCAAATGAAACATTTTATAGAGACAGTTTCACAAGCTAGGAGGTCATTCTTTCTCAACAGAAATTCGCCATAATGAAACTTTTTTTTCAAATTAGTCCATAAAGCATTTATCTCATATATTCAATATCTATGAGTTTATGAACTATCAAGGAAGTATTTTCACAAGAATTTTTAAATGTGTGTATATGAGTGCATGTGTATGAGTTCGTGTGTGCATGTATGTATGTATGTATGTGCACAGGTATGCAGTCAGAGGTCAACATTGTATGACTGCCTCAATGATTCCCCACCTTGTTTTTGGACATAGGCTCTATTGCTGAGCCTGGAACTCACCAATTTGGCTAAGCTGGCTACTCTGCAGGCCTTAGAAATCCTCCTTCCCCCACCTCCTCAGACCTAAGATTGAGGTGCACATGGCCATGGCTGGCTCTTTTACCATGCATGAACATCTCAGGTCCTTATTCTTGAATGGTAAGTATTTTACGCAATGAAACATCTCTTTAACTCCATGTAATATTCTCTATAAACTGTGTAGAGAAACTAAAGTAAGGGGAAAATAGTATTGAGTGTTGCCGTGGCTCTTTGGAGAGCTTGGGAGAAGGCCTGGCCATACTATGCTAGGGTTGGCTGTTCATCAATGAACTAGAATCCACAGACTTACTTCTAATTCATCTTCTTTGCACCATATAAAACCAACTGCTTTTCTTCCCTTCTTTTCCAATCTATGTTTCTGTGGCTAAGGTATCATGGCTCAACTGTAGCTTTCCAAAAGGCTCTTCCATTTCAGCTTCCTCTGTCTTACTGACATCTCATCTTTCATTCCAGACTTTACCTGGCCTGCTGCTCTCTCGTGGCACAACTGACCCTCATGTGTACACTCCTTGATAATGGTGAACAAGACACCTTCCAGGACCTCACGATGCCTTTTAACCTAAAACATAGTGTGTAGGTTTCTCCATCAAAATACTTAACCTAATTTTATTATAGATGCTAGAGAAATCAGACATTCAAATGTCCATTTCATGGTCAGTATTTCTTGGAGGCTTTTAGCAGGGATTTATTTGTTCTAGCCTTCTATTAAACTGATGGATAAGATGTCTAGAGCAAGCTTACATAGTGAAGGGCTGGCACTAAACTGTAGGCATTAGAAACCTATGAAATAGAAAGTCATGTGTTTTCAGAGAATTGGCCACACACCGGTTCTTACCAGAACTCACCCACCTTTTCACCCAACCTTCCTAATGGTTTGATTTCCCACAGTCATTTGACTGATCCAAAGGTTCCTAGTTATTTGGTGAGACTGACAATATGGCAGTCTAGAAGGAGGTGCTGGTGAGAAGTTAATTCCCTGTTCTGTTTGCGTTTACATGAAACAAAGATGGTAAGGGCTTTAATATCAACTCCCACCCTAATAAGAACAATTTCAACACACACACACACACACACACACACACACTCACTCACTCACTCACTCCTACCCAACTCTCTTTCTTCCTTACAATGTGACAGCTATAAAAACAAGCCATTTGTAGGGGTTATTTCCAACCCTCCTTCAAGGTGATGGACTTACTTCTTCATAACAGTTGATATAATTCCTCACTTTATTCTGTTATTAGTAGAGAACAATAAAGTTAAGGATAGGCATAAATATGTTAAAGAGTTATGCTTCTACAACATAGCCATAACATAGCTGATACAAACAGCTGTTTGAGCATGTTTTGTAAGTTTTCATGGAGGCCAGAGAGACCCCAAAACCTCTGTTCCTGCCAAGATAGCTCCCCAGAAAAAAATCTTTAAACCCCACCTGTTAAAACTATCCAGAGGGTAGGACACAACAGTGTTCTTTTAAGGAGAAACTTCATTTTCCATGTGATACTGGATAGCCATAAAAGCAAGTCAGTTAGTGCTTCTATTAATTTAACCAAGGGCAAGCCCGTACTGTATTAGGTATTACTTTATAACACTTTCACCAGGATTTTCTGGCAGGGTGCCCAACCCTGGCCACCATTAGTCACTTAGGAGTTCCAGGAAGGCTATTTTGGTTCTTCCTTTTATTCTACCTTATAAAAAAAAGAAGGCAAACTAACTTTTTATTAATGTATATTAACGTGACGGTATGGCTTTCACTTAATGTATTAAGAGAAACGTGTTGCTTTTAATATGTTTTCTTTTAATATGCTATATTCTTTTCATATTTTCTTTTAATATGAAAACAGGCGTTGAAGACTTCCAAAACCAAGGGAGCCCACGTTCTCAGCTTGAATGTTCAGAAACAAAATAATGTTACAGAGAGTTATGAGCTGAAGCAAAATGAAAAGTTTCACTCAGAGTACTTGATTACAATAGGCTGTCCAATCATGAGCTATTCAGCTATAGCTTCCGCCGTCCACCTAAAGGCAAAGGCATGTTTCAATCCAGCTCTCCAGCTGTTGGATGTACAGTCATGGCCAAAGCTTATTGGATATACTTCATTATTTAACATACTCCTGTGTCTTTCAGATGTAGTATTTTTAATATTTGCATGAAACGTTCCCAAAAGAAAGATATATTACATGAGGAGATGCTAACAGTACTATTTTGTTTTGATTTGATTTTTTATTTTTTATTTTATTTTATTTTTTTTTGGGGGGGGGGGACAGGATTTCTCTGTGTAATAGCCCTGGCTGTCTTGGACTCACTTCATAAACCCTGCTGGCTGCAAAGTCACAGAGATCTGTCTGCCTCTGCTTCCTGAGTGCTGGGATTAAAGACATGAGCTGCCACATCTGGCTTCTTAGCAGTACTATTTAGGACACTTTGGTAAGTGTCCGCCATGGTTAAATAATTTAATCTTTGCATAATCTTATACATAAAGGAGAGCTGCCAATATCAACAAGATGGGGGCTCAGAAGGTATCTGTCACTTTTCTTGGCCATGAGCTTGACTTGATGACACAGAGGATGACCTAAAAGGCCACATCTACCTCCTCTGCCCAGGACATACTATTTGCCTGATTTTTATACAGATGTGGGGTTTTTAAGCTCAGAAGAGGACTGAATGAACACTTAGTACATGTTCTAGTACTAAGATGTGGTTCTTAGCACCACAGCAAAAGTTTAAAAATGAAACTTTATAACTGGGTAAAGTGACACGCATATTTCTTGCCTTAAAAAAACCATTTATTTAATATTTTTTTTCTGTACATTGATGTAAGGGTATCAGATTCCCTAGAACTGGAGAGATACAGTTATGAACTACCATGCAGGTGCTAGAAATTGAAGCCAGGTCCTCTGAAAGAGCAGCCAGTGCTCACAACTGCTAGGCCATCTCTCCAGCCCTGTGACACACATTTCTAACTCCAGCATTCAGCAGCCTGAAGCAGAGGCTCACTTCCTGCAGGCCAGCCATCTTTCCACCTTATCCTTTTAAACAAAGAACAGCATGCTGACAAACCGGTACTTAAATTTAAAAGTATTTCATCAATATTTAATAATAAATGATTTTTTATGATGAAAGCATATTTTGTAGTCTTATAAAAAACTAGTCTTGTCCTCATGCAAGACTCTTAAATTCTTGCTTTAAAGAAAACAGCGAAACCAAAACTTGCTTTGTAAAAGTAATAAGACAGGTCTGGGCAAAGGGCTAGGGCATCGTTTAGCATGCGCACCAGTACCTGGGTGTTTATGGTCAGCCTAAGACTGGTGGGAGCTGCAGCCTGTGAGCTAATTGCTTAGCATTCTCTACAGACTTAATAACAAAAAAGAATGTATCTAATCACTATACCATAAAGTATGGTCCATTGTAAATCGGAAGGGACAATTCTAGCTCCTGAGAAATTGAACAGTGGGGTGCGTAGAAAGCACAGAGAACATTCAGGAGCACTGTGCAAAGGAAGCCAGCCCTGTGCCTATCTACACGTGCAAAGACTGAAAGGGAGCACGGAGAAGGCGCTTTATGCTTAAAGCCTATTTTCATTATTTTGAACTGCTCCTTCATGACACATGGAGTTCAAAGGTAAGGATGCTAAAAAAAAAAAAAAAAAAAAAAAAAGGGCATTAGTCTGCCCAGGTTTGAACTGAACCCAGAGTAAACCTGGCGGCCATGACCTAGCTAGCTCACCTCTGCCTGTTCGCTCATGAGATGATCTCCAACTGTCAGCAAACTACAAACGGGGAAACTGTCAAGTTCAAGTGACTCCCTGACATCGCTGACTGATAGTGGATTAGGTGAGGATAGTTCACATTCAAAAAGCGGCAACGGCCTTGACCATCTTTGAAAGATGATATCTGGCATTTCTGACGGGGTGAGTCACAAGTAATTCTCCTAAGACAGATGATACAAGCCCAGCAATGGAACTCACAGCCTCAGTTCCAGAACATTCTTCTCACACCACATCAGCATGCCTCTGTCCTCCAATGAGCGTTCTAGGAAGGCGAGCCATGAGCACTTTCTACCTGGTACAACTTGGATCTGTCACCGTGACTGAAACAGCCACTCACGGCTGCAGTGAGCCCCCAGAAAGGGGTTCACTGGCTTTGTCTCAGTATACAGTATATTCAGATATACAATAGAGTATATGATTTTCTAATGTCAAAATTGCATTTGACCAAATGCAAGGGAGCACTGAATGTGAAGTGCATCATCATTAACTGGTTTTCACTAAGACAATAAAAGCTGCCAGTTAACTTGGCACATTGTAAATTTCTGAGGTACTGAAAGGCAAAGGCCACCCTTCAGAATCAACAGAATGTGGCCACAGACCAGCTTTGGCACCTGGCTTTCCCAATACCCAAGACAAAGCTATCTGCCAAGAACAATGCTAACCATTGGATCCCATCCCCTACTTAGTCCAATCATCTCTCTCCACTCTGACTACAGGCATTAAACACTGAGAAAAGGGAAGAAACGCGTTGTTTATACTATAAGAAGTTTTAAAAAAATCATAGATTAAATGTATAGGTCTCAAATTTTTCTATATTTATGATTTCTTTAAAGGGCAAAATTTTCTGTCTCTTGTGTGATATTCTGGGAGTGTATCATGCGTGTTGTGGCTAAAAGCTACCCCTGGTCTTCAGTATCTACCAGACAGATGTTCACAGTACTTGGAGCTAATGGGGATCCCATAAGTCATTGTCCTGGTTAGGTTTTGTTCAGTTAACACAAACTAGAATCATCTGGGAAGAGAGAACCTCAACTGAGACCAAACTGGCTGTGCGCATGGCTGTGGTGCTTCCCTTTATTTAATGATTGATGGGAGAAGACGCCCTGCCCACTGTGGGTGGGGCCACGCAATGGGCTGGCATGAGAAAGTGGTCTGTGCAAGGCTTGAAGAACAAGTAGTCCATTGTTCCCGGCTCAGTTTCCCTTTGAGTTCCTGTCCTGATCCCCACACTGATGGACTGTGATCAGGGAGTGTCAGCCAGATGTTGTTTTTGGTCATAGTGTTTATCATGGCAATGGAAAGCAAACTAGAAGAGTGACCCACCTAAATCTTCTTTGTAAAGATAAAGAAATGAAACCTTTAAAAAGTGCATTTTAAATCAGGCCACATGACAATCTTAGCTGAACCCATTTCAGGAGCCGATTGGGTCTAAACATTGTCCTCACGTAGTACACAGAAGCCTAGAAGCCACAGCCTTTCCTGTCTCGTGTAGTTTAAAGTTTGTCTTGCTCTATGACTAGCCCCAAACAAGAGCTTGTCTATGTAACATTCGAGTTACAACATTCAAACAAATCACTCAGAATTTCTCAGACTTTCTGTTTGCTCAAGTTCAATGACAAAGTTTTGTTAAACTGTGAATGCATAATCGGAACTCTGTGAAGCAAAAATTCATGTATCTGTACAATGAAATATTTACCTCCTATTATGCTGAAAGAGGTACTGAATCATTTCTCCGGTATAGGAAATACCTGCACCCTATAGGCACATGTGCCTCAAGCCAGACCCACCACTTCCCATATACTGAACAAATCCTAGTAGATGCTGAATTCATTTTAAAATGCTATAACAAAGCAGAAACTTCAATATTCAAATTACAGAGCTTGGTTTTGTACAATACTTTCAATCCCTTCCCTATCACAAAATCAAGACTGAGACCTCTGGTTTATAGGACAGTGTCCTAAGGAGAAGGTTTATGCTACTCCAAGTGTGTAAGGCGACCTCTGAAATCCAAGTGTGCAGACTCAGAGAGGCGTAGGGTTTTCTCCCCAGAGAATAGTGTTGGGTCTGAATGAGAACAACAACAACAACACAATACAATAACAACAACAAAACTAAACTCTTCCAAAGCACACACCTGATTTGCATCATTCTTCTTAACCAAGTTGGATATGTCAGTTAGATTTTCAAACATGGTGCTAATGACATGATCCTGTCCTGCATCTGTACAATGCCCCATTCGACACTGGCTTCACCCTGAACTTCTCAGCCCATTCCAGTACTTTGTTGATTTATGTCAACAGAAATGGTTCTGACCGATGACTTCTGAGGAAAATGTACTCTCTGTGACCGTCACTCATCCTGATACGGGATATGTGTCTTCCTCTACCAAAACAGACCTGTAATTATCTTCAAAATAGGTACCTGGTATTGTACCTGTTCTATTTTCCAGTATATCCCACTTGAAAATGGTCAGTGAGTTAATATTCCTTTCTGAGGTTGTCTGTGACTTTGCCTTTGAGCCTGTGGGCTGGCAGGCAGGGCCCTCCTGTCAGAGCTGCAAGAGCTCTGCAGATGTCAACTGAATTCAGTCAAATGAGAAAGGAAAAAAGATGGCCCTCTGACAAAGGACAGCTGTCAATCAGATGGTGCACTCACACTTGGTAGTGCAATGAGTGGTGACAGAGATGACGAGTGTTTGGCTAGTCAGCATGCCATGAAATCACAGGCCCTCCCAGTACTGGTGCCAACACATGAGGTAATAGCATGCATGGGTTTCCAGTGCCCCTGCGCTCCCATGCGTGATCCCTCCCTGGCCTCTCTCCTGGTCTCTCCTCTCTCGGCAGTGCATTAGTATTGTTAGAAAGGCCAAGGCCAGTGGAATATTCTAGAAACAAACCTCAGACCAAAAGAAGGAGAAAGGTAGGGAGAATCTTCTATAGCAAAATAAGCTGCAAATGGGGACTATCAGTGACACACTCATCTATTCAACGCCGCTTCACGTCGACACTGAAGGATGAATTATGAGCTAGAGATAGCTAGAGATGTTACCGGAAAATCAGATCCAAAGTCACATGCTGCCTCACTCCCCCCCTCCATCTTGCTTTTTCCTATTTTTGCCACCAGGGGGCACTTTGGAGATACTTCCTGGTTAAGCAGGCAGAAGCTTTGAGGTTTCAGAAGTTTGAAACACTGCCAAAGGCTGGTTTGGGATGGAGTGAAGCAGAAAACAGAGCTGAAGGAAGAAGCCCGAGGAGACACAGAGAAGAAAAGTGAAAGCTTGAAATTGTATACTTGCTCTCTTTAGCAGTGTGTGATCTCTTACACTCCAAGAATACCCTATATTCGACTTGATATGGGGGTACATGCCTGCAATCCCAGCACTGGTGGAATGGAGGCAGGAGAAGCCTAAGTTCAAGGCCATCTTCTACTAAGCGGCCAGTGCAAGGCCAGCCTGAATGTTTTTACAATAGCAACAAACTATTCTATGCCCTCTCTTTTGGATTCTTAATAAGCAGAGGAGAGGAAGCAGAAGAATTGGGAAGAAAAATCAAAGGAAGAAGAAATGTAGACACAGTTAAATACACAGCTGTCCGCTTACAGTTTGGGAGTCTAAACAAAAGAATTCCTACAGGGTCAAGGCCATGGAGGGCAAGGGGAGTCTGACCATCATGCCTTGCTGACTAGGCTTCAGAAAGTACACATGGCGACTGCCAGCCAACATACGACTGGAAGACAAAGCCTGCCTTTCTCTGAGCAAAATCAGAGAAGCTATTCAGTCTCACAAGTATAGTGGCAGGAGAGAGCCTGAGACTGGCTGTCCATCCCCCATACCAACACCTACAGCCATCAGCCAGTCCGATACCCACTCTGCCTCCTACCAGCTACCAGGTACCACGAGAGGCAGAAAATTCCCATGGTGATGCTGTAAGACTGAATGACCCTGTTACCAGGATACAGGCCTGTCCTCAGAGCTACTAAGGTCTTACAACACTCCTGTTTTCTTCTAAGTCCTGCCCATCTCCTCAGACCCATGGTGAACACTTAAGAATTGAAACAACACACAGTCTTAAAATCCTTGCTACTGATCCAGCTAATGCTGGATCCTGTAGATTCCCCCCCTAGCCATAAATAGCCAAGAAATACAACCATCACACAACATGATGCTCAAATGTCACATGCAATCCCAGAACTCAGGAGGTAAAGGTAGAACATCATGAGTTCAGGCTAGCCTGGGCTACATATTGAGACTGATTCAAAGATATTAGAAAGTTCTCTCTCTCTCTCTCTCTCTCTCTCTCTCTCTCTCTCTCTCTCTCTCTCTCTCTCTCTCTGTCTCTCTCTCTCTGTCACACACACACACATCAGAGATCTTTCTAATACTATGCACTGCTTAGTTTTAGTTATGAAAGCAATACTTAACCAAAACAAAGCCCAAACAAACACAAGGAAACATTGAGGAACAAGGATTCTGTGCCTACAGAAAAGGTGAAAGGCTTGCTTAGGCCAGCTCCAGTTCTTCCCGTACAGCCTAGGGAATGAGGGGTACCTTGGGAGAAAGGCACTTCTAAATCCCTAGTGACTTGATCTTGTGCTTATTAATTTGGGAGCCAGGGGAAGCTGAACTCCATGCCATACAGATCCACCATTTCTTGAGACTTTCTGGGGAGATGGTAATTTGAGGGGTGCTCCCTTTGAGCAGTAAGAGTGGGTACATCAGAAAGGCTAAGGAGGTGCTGCCTTGATGTCCAAATGTCACTTTAACACTGTAGCAGAAAGATCAAGGATGCAATCACTTCTAGAAGGGAGGAATTTATGGTCAAGAAAAGGCCTGGGTCAGAAGTCACAGGGCTTCGGGAAGGTCTAGCTATGTGTCTAGACATTAGAAAGGTCTGGCTATGTGCCCCACCCTACCAAGTCTAAGTTTGGGGTTTCACTGAATCCTGCCGCTTTTATCTCCTCCCTCACTGTGTACAGCACAGGAAAGTGCAAGCTTGTAAAAGATAGTCTACGAATTACATGATTGGAAATAGTTCACTAAGCCTGCCTGGCCTGGCTTACATTTTGGTTCTGAGCTGAACAATGGAGGCCTTATCAGCCCCCTAGGGTGCTGAAGACAGCCAGGGCTCTAGCCAGCTCCTCTGAGGGCTTGCTGACATCCTATCTCACACATTGCTTCTTAGTTATTATGAAGCTTTTACATATTGAGGGAGCCTTTCTGGAATGGCTGGAGGCTCAGACACATTAGTGATAGCTGCACACATGTGCTTTTTATCCAAGTTCACAGTTCCTGGTCACTGGGGGTAAACAGGGTTATCAGTGATTGTTATGGATTTAGTCAAGTATATTTTATTCCTGTCATTTATGAGCACTTGTGTTGGCTGGTATTTACAATGTCGGGATTCTGTCACTTTGGCAACCTTCTGAGACAACATTTTTCCAGTGTTACAGTGACATTTCAAAAACTCAGTATTTACAAGCAAACGACACCCTCTGGCTCTGTGACAGAGCAATTCAGTGATAGCTGAACAAAGGGACACTCATCTAGAAATTTCTTCAGGCTGCATTTCCAGCTGACACTGGCTATAACTTCTTAGCCTAGGTGGCCCTTGACTCTTAGAAGAAAGAAAGCCCACCCAATTAAGAAAAGCTTACATATGATGCAATTAGAAGTTTGTCTTCTATGATCAATATGGGCAGGCTCTCTTGTCTGCTGCTAAGTAAATCTAACATTTCTGCACTTCATAGCTCACTACAAAATGGGTTTGGACACTAGCTATTTAGGTCTTTTCTGACTAACGTTCTATCTTCGAGAACTTCAAAATAAAATTTTAAAAAAAGGCTGAATTTGTTATCATCAGTTTCTTCATGCCCTACTTTGGAATCATACAGAAGAAACATGAAGAGGCGAATCATAATCTATTCAACTCATCCATTTTTTCTTTGTTCTTCTCCGTCTTGTATCAAGTAAGATTGAACAAGGGAAACCATAAAGCACAAAGCATGGGAGACAAGGTCCAGCCAGCACTGCGCTTATCCCTTCTGCCTCAAGGTCTATTTTATCTTCCAGAGGGCTGTGGTCCTCCTCAAAGCTTCCAAGGATTAACGGGAAGTCAGTAGCAATGAGGGGGTACAGCATGGGAAATGTGCACTGCGTTGTTTCAATTTGTGCCTATGAAGAACATGTGAAAGCCGTTAAGTCTTTTTGTTCTAGAGACTGGCTATGGCTATCTGGACTCCTGCGCTTCAGAGCCTCCTTAGGGACTCTCTGTCTTGTTAGTGGCAAAGAGAATTCCCAGAATGACAAGGATGTGCCCAAAGATGCTATCAAGTGGACAGTAAAAGGAGAGCTGGAATGTCTATGAGATGACATCTTTGAAAATTCTCACAACTTTATCCAAGGCTAAAAAACTGAGAGAGGACACAGGTAATCTAGAACGCTGACTGACTAGTTCCATCTCTGGTTATTATTAATGGTGAAAGCTTCTCGAAGTCTTGGTTCTTGAATGAATAATGAGATAAAAGTCAGTTCTTACCTTAAAAAGTTAGTGATATAATTAATAAAAGTATTTTAATATGGTGCATGCGCGCTTGCGTGCAGTTAGTACTACTGTTGGCCCAGGCACTCCTTTGCTCATCCATCCACTCTATTTTAAGTGCGGAGATAAAGATGGTAAGAGTCAGCTTTGCTGGCCTCTGGCTGGACAGTGGAATAGCGACTAGGAAACAAAGCACAGAAGCATGGTACCTGATTCTAACATGGCTCTCACATCAAATATCTGAGAAAACAATGGCCGAGTAGAAATTTGAAGAGAGAATTTAAATTATCTGATAAAAGAGATGTTAGCTGAGAACAAAAAAAGGTGAGATAAAAATTATCCCGGTAGACAAAGGGCCTGAAGAAAGAGAGAGCCAGTAAGAGCATGAAACACGTTGGTGCAGTCGAACTTGACAGCAAGCAGGGCATAGAAACAAGGCTGAAAGGTGAGAAAGGAAGGTGACTAAAAGCCTATACCATCCATTAGAGGTGAGACCTGGAGGCCAAAGCAGAAAAATTGAGCAAGGCCAATGGTTCCAGTGACAGTGGGAAAGCTCCTGCTAATGGTATGCTGAGGGGAGTGAGAGAAGAATATCCCCAAGGAATCAGCAGCAGAGACTCAGGATACATAGTATCTGGTATCTTGGGAGCAAAAATGACCTGATCTGGATACTAAAAGCTTTTGTAGGTAAAGGAGATCAAGAGATCACAGGGGATTGTGGGATTGGAACTTGTCAATGACTATGCCAATGGACACAAGTGGATTAATTTCAAGGCAAAACATAACAATGAAATTCAAATTCAATACCTTTAGTGAATTAGCTACTTTTCTGCTAATATGCCTAAAGGTTCAAAATTTTACCTTCCCTTTATAAAAAGAGATTCAAATCAATGTACTGACAATAATTTGAAAAGCCCTGAGCATTAGAGCACCATAGAGAGTGAGTAAGTTGTACACGCAAACATAACCCTAAATATTCAGAATGGAAGTATTGAGACATGGAAGTTTCCTCAAGCATCTAATTATTGAATGTTCCAGAAAGTTTTGATTGACAGCTGAGATTCTTTATGTGGTTTTTATTATCAGAGTATTCCTGTGACCATCTATAGCAAAAATAAAATCATTTGCATCAAGTGACAAAGCAAAAATATCTGAATGGAATTCCAGGAGTCTCCAACCTTGACATGCATTTGCTTTTGAGAAGCAGATTGTTGATTTTTAGAGAGTAGATAGGACACAGTGAGATGAAAGTCTGCTTTGTAATGACGTCAAGAGTTCAAGAACTAGAATATGTATACATTACTTGCTAAAGTATGACACACGTTCTCTAGAAATAAATAATAGGGTAATCTTCCTCAACATATAGAACTTCCTCCTGATGGCTATATTGATTCCATTGTCAAAATAGAGCCAAGTCTCTTGCCTTGAAAACAAATTCAGAAAATATTTACACGGTATCTGGTAGGGAGGTGTAAAAGAACAGGTCTAAGTCAGTTAGTTCTTGGCTAAGACAGTTTAATGGCGATGACGCCAAAACTCCTTGAGGGACCACCTCCATCTCACAAGGGTGGCAGCTGCTGACATTCCACTTTGCCACATGTCACTGTCCATAGCAAATAGTTGACACCAGTGATGTCACACCACACACTCTGCCTGCACATGACAGTTCTGAGCTACAGTGCTTAGCAGGGCAGACTTCACAGCTCAAGAGAACTGACGATAGACATTTTTATATGAGGACATCTCAGCCATGGGTAGAACACACAGTGCTTAGTGCCTCAGAAACTGCTGTGACCTGACACACTGCCCACATAGCACATCAATTGTATTTAAAAAGCTTATTTAGCATTTGTAATGCATTTTCACAGGGGAGAAAAAAGAACTTCTTAATGGCACTTAAGTCTTGATCTTGGATTCTCACAATAGAAAGTTTGAGGTGCCAACTGCAAGCAATGGCCCTTTTTTATTCCATAAAATTCTGTATTTCTGCAAACCATGGACAGGGCCAAAAATATCCTAAGAGAATGAAGACTGCACAAAAATCTCATGGTATCGGGTAATCCGAAGCAGAACCAAATGAAGACTGTTTTTAAGCAATCTTACTACTGGGGAAAAATTATTTAAATGTAGATGTGTTTAGCTGGGGCTGGTTATCAATATTTGATTTTCTGCCCTCTGTCACAGTGCTCTTGGGAGGCATTCCCTTTCCAACTGGGTACAAGAATTTACAACCTAAGCCTCTGCTCTCCTTGGAGAAAGATTACACCGCCCACTTGAGCAGTCTATTTCCTTATAATCCTTTGGAGCAACACAGAAAGTTTTTGCTACAAAACTGTAAGGCAGAAATGCTTACCCATCTTGACATTTATTTTGTATTGTCTTTGCATTCTGTTTTCTGTGATAATTTGAGACAAATTTATAAACTTTCTTCTTCATTAAACTTTCTTTTTGGTTAACTCACCATAATATTGGCAAGATTCACAGACACAGAGACCTAGATAGATCGCCCACGGGTGATCCATAGGCAAAAGTAAGATATGTGTTTTTTTTTTAACCACTATTCTTTTTTGTTTGTTTTACTATTTTATGTAATATATCACAATAACTCATCAAAATTTACTCTAAAATACTCTAGACTCCTCTGAGATAGTTAGAAAAGCTTTATGAAATGAGATACCAAAGGAAGTAAGGCATGGACTCTACCCTCTAATGGCCACAGCACAGACTGCTGGTCACCCTGCTGAATACAGTTTGGCTGGCTGGCTGGCTGGCTGCCTGGCTGGCTGGTTAGTTGGTTGGTTAGTTGGTACAGATCTTATTATTCTTTGAAAACATGATGTCTGCATGCTATGTATCTTTATCATATGTAGCTCTCAGTCACCCCTCCTCTCCCACTTCCCTAAGTCCTTGAATCAGATTACCCTCACGACACTGTATCCTTTCTTATTTTCATGTTTTACCCTAATTAGTCCTGTCCCTATGCTGCGGTGGTGATCACTCACTAAGGCAAGAGGAGCCTACCAACAGCCACACTATCGAAGGAAAATGTTACTAATGTTCCTCTTTTGTATAAAAATTATGTTGTAGACATTTGTTATTCGCCAACTCTACACTCCACAAGTAAAAGTGTTAGGGAGAGAGACAGAATCCACCTGCATATGCTTGCTGTGACCACTAACCCACTGATTACCCCTGGTATGTGGTGAAGACCTCACGGACCTCAAGGAAGCGTGGGCGCCAGTGGTTCTCAGCCTATGGGTCTTGACCCCATGTGTCAAATGACCTTTTCACCCATAGAAAGACACGGACATTTACATTAAGCTTCCTAACAAGCCAGGCAGTGCCAGCACACACCTTTAATCCCAGCACTCAAGAGGCAGATCTCTGTGAGTTCAAGGCCATACAGAGTGAGTTCCAGGACAGCCAAGGAGACACAGAGAAGCCCTGTCTCACACAAACTAGAAACAAACAAATCAAAACGAAAACAAAATTACAGATATGAAGTAACATACAAACTGTCTTGTGGTGGGGGTCGCCACAGTACTAGGAGCCCTATGAAAGGGTGACATCATTAGGAAGGTCACAGAGCACTGCTGTGACACTCCCTAAGGTGAGGGACAAGTGGGATCCTGGTGGATCACCTTTACATTTACTCAAATGGTCACTTAAAGAGGGACATTGCAGTCTTCTCTTGTGCCTTTGTTCATCCTGTACTCATAGCAGGAAAATTCCCAATATTTTCTTCATATTCTGTGCTTGCGATTGTTGTTTTATATGTTGCGATGAAAAGAAAAGTTAGACAGAAAATAAGAATTGACCAAAGCTTTTTACATTAAGGCCTGAGAAATACCAGCTATGTACGCCAATAAATAAAAGGAACATACTTGGTGATTTGTAATAGAAGTATAAAATGAACTCCCTGGGTCTCCGGGGTTCTGCAATATGATCTTTACAAAAGGTAGCTTGCCAATTTAATTGAGGTAGGAGTTATTTAATTTTTTACAGGTATAGTTTTCAATAAAACTACATATGCCTATAATACTGCTATGGCAGATGTGTCTCGATTATTAGGGGTAGGCTCAAGGGAATATATACAATGGCTCCTGCAATCTGAAAGCAGCTGTTGGAGGTATAAGATAGGGATGGGCCTCATACCACACACACCGTGTTCTTCAAGTACAGCAATGTTTGGTTCTTTTACTGCAGGGGTATTATAGGGATGAAATTTAATAACTTACTGTATACAATACCAATAAAACTGAAAAGATTCAGTGGCCTGCTGTTCATTATGGTGGTACAAATAAGCTTGGGTTATTTTGCATGCATGCACAGTCAAACTCCACCATACAAAGACCCCTGCCTATAGCACTCTGGGGATGGTCACTGGTGGGAAACATCCCCACTGTCATTCCTTGGTTACACTGTAACATTGACTCTCTGTGGTCCCAAACGCACATAAGCGTGGCTTTGTGGTAGCCTCAAAATAAGAGGATGGATTTTATTCAAGTCACAAAAATCCTTCTACTAAAAGGAGTCTTTGGAATGGACAGGGCAGTGAAAATCCTGGCTACAGGGGGGTTTCGCTAGACACCGTGACCGATAACAGATCCCATTCAAGGAGATTTGGTGAAGTGCCAGCCTAAAATCTCAGTCCCACCGAAATGTGACTTCTCCCTTTATTAAATACAAGGACAGTCTGACACAAATTAGTGGCACTCTCTGAGAAAAAAAAAGCAGTATTTGCATAACAGCAATATGGAAGTAAATATGGCGGAACAGCTCTTTCTGCTGGGGTTCTGTGCCACCATGATCTACTTCCAGTACATCATCCCTAGCTCACTGTGAGCAGAGGGCCATGTTTCAGAGCATCCCTTTAGTGTACTGATGAGTGAGCCCGGAGAACCACCCGGCATATAAGAGAAATGAAAAAAAAAAAAGTCCAAAAAGGGAGTGTGTTAATCCTAGGCACGTTACTGAGATAAGACCCCACAGCAAATTCAATATCTTTCTAAAGAATTTCCTTCAGCTGAGGGGCTTCATTCATATCTTTTGGTGTTATGGATACTTTTAGTCTTCAATTTCACTTTAAGGATCTTAAGTAAACATTTCCTTGATTTCCTTACATTGGTGTTGTACCTGAGTTTAGACACAAGAATATACATTTGAGCTCTATCAAGTTTGAAGGTTATCCTGATTCTAAGCTGTGCATAGCATTGAAAAGAGTTCCAGGGCCATTGCCATTTCTACAGACATGTAGAGATTTGTCAGTGTGGAACGTTCTTGGGCACACTGGAGAATCACATCAATATTTTAATGTTAACTGATTTTCCTTTCTCTATACACAATCAAATACACAATGAGCAATTATCATCCTAATTTCTAATAATTTTCAAAAAAACTCCCAATGCTTTACATAATAAAAAAGAAGTTATCTAAAATGTCTATGAATTTACAATCTAGGTACAAACTGTCTATTTCCTTGGTATTCTTACATCATCTCCAAACACATGTGATGGCTTTGTGTATGTGCACATCCTGAGCCGTGTAAAACTGCCCTATATCCTTAACTCACGTCCTGTTCTTAAATATCCTGAATGAATAGGTTAAAATGCCATTGTCTAAAGACTACTGGGTCCTATTCTAGACTGCGCTAAAGCTACTATTTAAGAATTCTACCTTATACTGTTCCAGTGTTTTAGGAACAATAACCTGATCTTCTGTGAAGCCAAATGCGTCATGGCAAAGCTCATTCCTCCAGCCCTCATTCGAGGCCAACACAGAATCTGTACATTTTAAAGGAAGTGCTCGGGCTGTTGCTAAAATGTGAATTGGCATCTCCTACGCCAGCCTTTTCACAGGAAATCCTTATTGATTGTGAGGAAGTTGCACATGCTAAGACTGAGGATGTTACTAAATAGATTATTCATACAATATACTTTTTTTTCAATGCAGGGCACTCGGGAATGGCAGGATATACCCTAGTCTACACAGCTAATCTGAACTGATCTGAGCGAAGTTATTTTTCATGAGCACTGTGCTAATGGAGACTTCGTAGGGACTATGAAGCCCACAGAGAGGCATTTTTTTTCCCTAGATAAAAGCTAGTGCAGACCATGGAACTTAGAGCCCCAGTCATAGCCTGGGGTGGCGGGGAGTAAGGCTTCTGTTTCTGAAGCCAGACACTTTAGAGTGAGAAACCTGTCTCTCACACTTAACTTGGGGTGATGTCAGAATCTGCCCATTTCATTTCCTTGTGTTTTATTTCTTGGGCCATTGA
The DNA here is from genome assembly GCF_011762505.2 of Arvicanthis niloticus. NCBI lineage: Eukaryota > Metazoa > Chordata > Mammalia > Rodentia > Muridae > Arvicanthis > Arvicanthis niloticus. Next base: position 19,629,268 of record NC_047671.1, read on the forward strand.
ATGGGAGGGATTAACAGTCACCCCAGAGGTTGATATTGGCACCAAACGTTAGTTCCAGCATTCCTTCCATCTCTACCTAAACTGCCTCTCAGAAATGTACACAATTTAACTTAACTCTTCAACCACATCTGGATTGATCAGGGTGGGGGTTGCTTTCAATATCTTGCTGATTCTTCAGAGCAGAGCCTAGAATATGGCAGCAACCCATAAGAGTAAGTGGCTCAGTCACTGGCAGTCAACTCCGTGGCATTTAGTAGCAATGATCCAGTAACGGAAGAGCAAGATTTGACTTCGGAGAAACGGGAGGGTTTATAGCAAAGCTGATCTTAGAGTTACAGAAACATTTGTTTTCTAAAGCCCCAAATTTCATCTAAAAAATAAATATTGGAATTCCTCTCGCAAAGATGTGTACTTCTGGTTACCCCTGCTTCCTGTAGGTAGGGCTTTTCTGATCAGCTCCTGGGCCATAACTATTTCTCTTATCAACAGACTATAGAAGATTGGAAGAATGCTTTACCAGAGCCAATAGCCTACCGATAAGGCGCATATTTAAACTAAGGACCATTGACCTCACACCATTATCAGCAGGGAAATTTAAAACAAACAAACAAAAATCAATGAAAGAAAGCTCTTCCGTAGGGGGATTGTGAATCAGACATGTAGAATGTCAGAATGGTTGCTCTGAGGAGTCATCAGTACGAGTGCGGGAGTGATGGGTCCGTAGGTAAAGGGCTGGCCACTCAAACACAAGAACCTGAGCTTGGATCCTTCACACTACACACACACACACACACACACACACACACACACACTACACATTATACATATTATACATACACACAACACACTATACACCACCCACACTACACACTATACTACTCTACACACACACACACACACACTACACATTATACATACTATACACACACAACACACTATACACCACTCACACTACACACTATACATACTAGACACACATTACATACTATATATACTGCAGACACACATACACACACACAGTACACTATACACCACCCACACTACATACTATACTACTATATACACACTACACACTATATATACTAGACACACATTACATACTATACATACTACAGACATGCATACACTATACACACATGCTACATACTATACATACTACAGACACACACTACACACACAGACACTACACACTATACACACCACACAGACACCACACACTATACACACTACACTATGCACATACACATTACACACAATATACCACACGCACTATACATACTATACATATTATAGACACATATACACCACATATACACACACATACTACACACCACACACACATGCACACACTACACACTATACACCACATACATACCACACATTATTCATACTACAGACATACACACACAAAAGAGAGTATGGCAGAGCACATTGGTAACCCTGGTGATGGGGGAAGGTGGAGACAGGCAGATCTTGGGAGCTCACTGGCCAGCTAGCCTAACAGAAACAGTGGGGTCCAGGGTTAGCGACAGACTCTATCTCCAAAATATAGAGGGAGATAGAGGAAGGTACAGAACTCACCCTCTGGCCTCCACATAGGTATCTATAAGCCAGCGCAGTGGTACAGATACAGGTGCATTCGCCACACACACAAAAGTGAATTAATTCACTAAAATAAATTTCACTTAAAATCTAGCAATTCAGGCAGGTTTTAGCGACACAAGCTAAAACTACCCAGTGAATAGTTTGTGGAGGAAAAGCATAATTAGCTACTACCAAAGGGTCCGTTTGCAAGGCAGGAAAGCTTTCTTTATAACAAACTGGGCTAGGAAGTGTCATGTTAACTAGATGACCCAGCAAGCACTGTGGTGAGTCCAGGGCCCTGGTGGGATGAGGCTGAAGCACTCTCCATCATCCCACCATCATCCCATGATTGCCCACAAACACCCAGCCTGAATCTCAGTAAAGGTTTAGGTGTGATTTTCACTGTGCGGACAAACAAGTGAGGGAACGGATTTAGGCATCATCTCATGGAAACAATCCACATTTCTAGAAAAGGGAAGAGTCTATAAGGCAAGCACACTGGTCTCTCTGAGGCAACCATCAGCCAAACAATCAATCAAACAAACAAACAGTAAAAAGAGGGATTGCTCTAATCCAAAAGAGGTGACAAGGACGTGTAAACAAATACCAAATGCTGTGTATCAATTGGACATTTTTTACGAAGCCAATGGGTACATTTTCATGGAGACAACTGAAGCAATTTGAATATGAATTCAGGAGGAAGAAACGATCAATAACTTCTTTAGAAGGTGTAGCAATATCTTAGTTACAACAGACATTTACCCTAATTTGAAGAGATGCATTCTGAAAGATCCAGAGTAGAAATCTTAGCTCTGGCACTTAAAAATGGTTTCCTAAAATAAATAAATAAATAAATAAATAAATAAATACAAATACAAATACAAATACAAATATAAATATAAATATAAATATAAATATAAATATAAATATATATATATGTTACAGGTGTTATGTTCACAAAAAAATTTAATAAATATTAACAATGATTTCTGTTGTGGATATATGGCATTTCATTTTATTTATATTTTCTGGGTTCTTAAAAATGTTCACTATGTGAGATGCAAAATAAAAACAAAAGGCATGTCTGTTCTCCAAGTCTGTGTTCCCAGCTTCTCAGGTTAATGAGGGGAGATCAGTGAGCCTGGCAATTTGACACAATTCTAGCAAACATTAATAGATGGGTAGATGGTGGACAGACAGACAAACAGCAGACAGGGAGAAGACAGATAGGTAGATAATAGACATGTACATCGTACATGCATGAATATATACGTGAAAGAATATGGAAGTGATCCCTCCTTAACACCCAACAGGAAGAAGTCAATGGGGATAAAGGGATTCCCTTTCTCTTTCTCCTTAGTGCTCAACACATCCCTAGAAGGTCAGTAATAGATTCTGGTAAGCACAATGAAAGAAAAGATTCATTCTCCGACTTTGATGAGACTTGGGTATCTTTGGAAAGCGGATTACACCTATCAGAACTCCCAAGATGCCTAACAATCACTGCTTAGTGACAGTCATGACATAAAACTCAGACCCCAAAATGTCCAAAGCCATCTGGGTTACAAACATCCTGGCCCACTGTTCACTCTGGTATAGCCAAACGATCACATCGGGATTTTGATCTTTGGTTGGTTCCAATAATATTCCCACCAGAAACAAAAATCTTTCCAAACACCTCCCTGACAGAGGAATATCATATCAGCTATATATGTAGAAGAAATGGCAGAAATTTAAGTAATAATAATAATAATAATAATAATAATAATAAACAAACCATCAATAAGTCAATGAAGCACAGGTTGATGTTAGCCTTGCAGTATATCTCTCCAGAAAATGACAGGAATCTGTGTTAGCATTTCGGGTTAGAAGGAAAGGCTGCATGTTACTTCCTAACTATTATAGACACAGAAAAAGATACCCACTGCACCAGTAACAAGCCGTGCTATCCAAACTTCGATCGCCCAAGTGTTTGCCAATAGCGGTGCTGAGAAAACAAATGTGAGGTCTTCTGGTTCTAACCTGCCAGGCACATGATACACAAGGCAAGATAAAGCAGGCAAGGCCTTTGCTCTCCAGGAGTTTCAGAGCCCTTGTGGTAGCCAGTATTCAATGAATGTAAATAATGGCAAATTAGCAGAAATGTCACAAAGAGAAAGCAGAGGGCTTCAGGATAGGACAGCAGCCTGTTTAGGAGTCACTCTCAGGAATAACACAGATGATCCGGGCAGAACCAAGAACAAGCATTCAAACATCAAATTCCATTAACAAGCAATGTGGACTTCTGCTCCACAGGGTCTAAGTAGCCATTTTCATGACAGACTAAAAAAAAAAAAAATCTGTATCTTTTTATCTATTTTTTTCTATTTTCACCTTAGGGAAGAAGAAAAAAAACAAAAACATTTTTTAAAAAATCAAACTTTTAGGATTACATCAGTTGTAATGTTTTTACAACCCCGCCCTACAAATCAAATAATTAGGGAAAAAGTCCATTCTTAAATCTATAATTCATTTCAGAGTCATGTTCAGTTTTAATGAATGACAAACCAAGTTACACAAAGAAATGGCTACTTTCCTCCATAGCTTTCGAGCTTCTGAAATTTAACGAGTCTCCTAGATCAACTAAACACGATTTTAAATCCATCCCATCAGCTTTAATATCTGCACACCCAAAAGGACAGGGCAGTCCTTAGTCTGTAGCTGCTCAAATGAAGCAAGTGTGACTGACTGAGTGTACTGTGGGCCTCGACTCCTTCAGGAGCAGGAAGGAGCTGTGTCTTTGGCTGGTCAATGCAGGAATGCATACGGATTTCAACATACCACCAATTCTCACTGCCTTTGAAATGGAGGTCATATGTAATACAGATCCATGCCTTGGACAATCTAATTAAGGCAAGAAGTCTAAAAGCTTCATCAAGGTCAGGAGGAATGACACATTTTGAAAATGTATCAGTTTTCTGCAGAATACTCACTGACAGGGTCAAACTTGGCTGCACAGTGAGTCGCTGGGGGATCCGAAAAGCAGCACAGGCCAACTCCTAAAATACTAATTTGACTGGACTTAGCACTCAGCTTCCCAGCGCTCTCTCTCTCTCTCTCTCTTTCTCTCTCTCTCTCTCTCTCTCTCTCTCTCTCTCTCTCTCTCTCTCTCTCTCTCTCTCACCTCCTAGTCGCTATTACTCAACTTCTATTCTGAATGAAAACAGCCACACTCAAGGTTACAGATTCCGTGACCTCACCTTGCATATAGAACTAGTAGAATTTGACAAAATTTTAAAGTCTGCAAATTGTTAAGCATCTTATTCAACACAAGGACAAAAAGACACCAAGAGCAAGTGACCTTTTTATTTACCCCTCTTTCTGTTGGGTGCGATGTGATGTTACCCACTAGGAACCGGGAGCTGGCTCTTCTGGGATTAAGGCTGGGCTAACTGGTGAAAAAGTTTGTTTTCACTCGGTTGTGTTTCTGTCAAACTTTCCATTATAAATTTCATTTTCTCTGCCAGTAAAAGTAAAATGAGGCTGTGATTTGGCAGGAAAGTTTAAAGCCGGGGTGTGATTTCTGTACACCAATTTAATGTAAATCAGTTTCTCTGTATCCCATAAGAGAGCTTTGAAAAGCCACCTTTGTCTACACAATTTCCAAAGCTGCCAAAAAAAATCAATATATGTATTTCTGATAACATCATATGGAAGGAGATTGGTGCGCTTAGTTCTATTGTTTCTCATTTTTAATGACTCCAAATTGATAATAATGAACTTGATGGCCTTTTATTTTTCTGCTAAAATATCAATTTTTAGAAAACCATGTCTATTACTATTAACACTGAATCTTTAAGAGAAACACATCGACTGCTTAAGGGTACACACAGACACACACACATACACACCACACACACACACACACATGCACGCACACGCAATCAATGCTTATGCACTAGAGTGATGTGCTTTTGTAACCCTGTATGTCTCCAGGACAGTGGTTCACTCACTACCTGTTGCTTACCCCACTGTTTGTGTAGGAAGAGCAAAAAGCCATGGGACTAGAACAGGCAAACTCCCACAGAACACTGCACATCCCTTTAGGTTCACAGGCTACATTGTTACCATATGAAAAAGCAGCTTTGCAGCTCCTGGGGCTACCCCATCTAAAGGTTTTCTGTCCAGCATCTCACTAGCTGGCCAACGGAGGAAACAAAAGCTCCCCTTCCCAAGAGAGTCACTCACCTTGTTACACAGTAGGGAATCATTTCAGCTGTGATCTGCTATTTAGACTCCAAGCCCAGACACAGGGATTCGGGCTTTCTTTGGGGTTTGTTTAGCTCAAGTAGTAGACAAGGGTTCAAAGAACAATGCAGCTCCAGAGAAACCGACTCCCTGAGAGACAAACTCCGCTCTGCTCTTTTCTCGAATTCCACAGAAAGCTGAAATCCAGACTATGTACACATCTTCAAGCCCCATCTCCACACACAGGGAATTCTCAACATTTCCCTTGAGATACCCTTGAGCATCACAGTGTTTATAGGTGGGCACAGCTAAGACCTAGCTGAGCACACAGATAGCCATTTCTCCCAAGACTCACATGCCTGAAGCAGAGCTAAGAAGGAAGGCTGTGCCACACTCCCCAGCAGGATTTCTGAAGGTCTCTCAAGAAAAGCAACAGCCCTGATATAGGAAAAGCATTTGCCTGAACAGCAACTAGTCAAGGTCCCGAAATTTCAGCCCCCACGCACTCCAGGCAGCCACCTCAAACCCTCCCATGTCCGACTCCACTCTCACCTTGTGTTTGGATAAACAAAAAAGTTCGGTTTCACCGAGGGAAGTATTAAAAAAAAAAAAAAAAAACCAAACAAACAAACAAAAAACAACGGAGGGAGAAGGGACCACGCTCTGTACACACACTGACTCCCACGGTCTGGATGATGTTTTTCCAAGTTCAGGGGCCTCAGGCTTACTCAGCAGAGGAAATCTCTGTGTCTGTGAGGAATCATGCCAATTCCTATTAGTAAGAAAGGATACAGGGTCTAGGAAGCCTATTCTCTCAATGACCAGCAAAAGGGGCCCAGCGAAAAATAGAGACCTGTGCCATGACCATCTGCAGAGAGGAAGGATGTTGTTAACTTTCTTCTCCCCAAAACTCTGGCGACCTCTGCCTTGACCCTCAGAAACCAGACCCACAGGAACCGGCTTTTCTGCAGGAATTGAGAGCTTTACACCAGAGACCCAGCTCTGTAAGGCTGGTTGCCCAGGCTATCTGTCCCGAACATGTTCACTCACATTCCAAAGATGTTTCCGTTGCACTGGAATGGCTGTAAATTTCTTTCCTGCAGAATTCTTTCCACACAAACTGCCATGGGCTGGCCTCCTGCAAGAGTTCTCAACCAAGAGCTGTGCAGCTCATTGCAGCAGATCTTTTAGATGCTGGAGTATGACTGAATTGGCAACTGGGCCAGAGGAGTCAACTTTTAAAATGCAAATATATACAGCGGGGAGGGGGAAAGAAAACCGTCCAGAACCAATCCTCCAGAATTCTACCTCCATGAGAAATGAATAATCCTGGAAGGGGTACTTCCTTCAGGGCCCAGTTACGTTCCTGAAGCACATGTGAGCTTACATGGTTTGTTGGGATAATAAACAGGTTGCTTTTTTTTTTTTTAATCCCAAATGAATTTTTCCCTCCCCACATCATTCAAAAAACTAGGGAAGCAAGAAGACTCAAAAGACAAACGTCTGCCTGTCCTGGGTGAGGAATAAAACAGTACAAGACTTTGAATATTAAAGAGCATTATTAAATCTCAGAAATTCGGAAAATAAAGTCTGTTCCTTTAAGGTACACATTAAAATACGTATTTTGATTATGATTGGTAACAAGACTAAAATTCAAAGAAAAACATTTATAAACTTCAGAGCTTTTATTTTTCCCTATAAATAGCATTTTCCGAAATGTGTTCTCTAGTTATAAGTACACAAGTGCAGAGGGCACAGACACACACACACACACACACACAAGTATGCATGTGTACACACACACACACACACACACACACACACACGCACGCTATCCCTTTGTGTTACACTGGCATTTTATTATTTAATTAAAGTGCTCTTCTTTCCCTAACTCATGCATGCTTCCCTTGCGACCACGGCTTTGCTGTTAGCCTGCTGGCCTTGACTTCCAGCCAAAAACAATCCAGAAACAAAAAGGGACAACAAATCATATTTTCACAGACATTTTTTTATCCCTCGGTCCCACCTTCTTTTCACACAACACCATATAACCCTGAAGAAAACTATAATTTAGAGCAATGCCACCCAAACCCAGCATCTGACACGCGGCTGCCCTGAGCCTTTCTTTGGTGAGAAAATTGTTAAGTTCTTAACTGCAGATAAACTCTTTTGATAGACCCTCGTTCACTGACGTGGCTGGTTTGCAAACAGCACCGGGGGTTACCAGATGATGGCTAAAAGAATAAAAACGAGCTTTGACCCCACCGAGCCCTGAAAATAAGATGTTTATTCGTTCCAAGCTCCGGTTTGCTTCATTTCTTAAAGACAGCCATCAGGAGGCTCTCAACCCTCCCTGGCCTTTAGTGTCACAACTGAAATCAAGGTAGGCATCATTTCCCTGGTTAATCCTCTCATCTTGTCCCCAACCCACAGTGGTACTTACCTGGTGGCAACCCTGTACGTTTTCTCTCCCATAAGATGAGTATGAGCCCCTTTCTGTTTTACCTGCCAAGAGAAACAACAAAACGGGATGAACGTGCTTTTCCTTTAAAGCAAACCTCCCCTGCAGGTAACGAGACCCATTCCCCATCTCAGATGTTTACATACTGAGAGGAGGCACAACTGGCAATGTATGCAAGCAAGACAGGGAATGGCGCTTCCTCGCTCTGGCGACAAGAAACTGGAAAAAAATATCCTTCATTCCTATTCTTAGCCAAACTGCTCCACACTTCCAAAAACTGTCATTCCAGGGGCCTCCACTTTCTCTAACAAACAAATTGTCACTCCTTATTCTTCACGTTCTTTCTCTCTCGCAAAATTTGAACCATTTCATCTTTATTTACACAGCAGGCAAATGATCTATGTAATGACCCTAGCCTGGTACTTCTCATTGATTATATTGACACTTAACAGGGAGGCCAAAGCTAATCAATCATGGGTTCTCCAGATGGTGAATCTAGCAAAGAAACTGTTCAAAATTCTAAGCCCCCTTCCCCCCACCCCTCTTTCCTCCCTTTTAAAAACTCCCTTTCCCCAGGAGTGATCCCCATCACGGGCAGCACACCCCAGGAGTGATCCCCATCACGGGCAGCACAGTGATGGAGGGAGCACTTGAGGAAATGGATTTGGGGAAAATTACCTATTTGGAATTGGGTTCAGACTACCAGGAGACCGAATGTGCCCTAGGATCATGCTTTTGAATATCTTGTCCAGATTTCAAACTCCACATGTTTCTCTAGACTGGTCAGGATAGGTAGAGAATCTCCATTGCAACTGAGCCACGTGTGTGGATGAACCTAAGGCGGCATTTTCTACTTTGTTTATGTTTTCATCAAAATCACATTCCAAGAGGGGTAGTGGAGTCCAGCTGGTAATGAATGAAGGGTTGTCCTAGCAAACTGACCATACCAAATGACAAGAGGCTGGCAGAGCAGGCCAGTGCTCGGAACCTCACTCTGTCCCAGACTGAAGGACAACCTCTAGTCAAGACTACAGCTTTGAGGTATATTGTACTTCATAGATGGCAGTACACTCTTCTCTTATCCCAAAGGGAAATCTCAAAGCATCTTTGAGGATGCTGAAGGGACCTCCTGTTAAAGTTTATGATCCCCAAATTTTCTCTTCTTTACACAAGCACTGACAGGAACAGTACTCATTTTCTCTTTAGGTCCAATGTCAATGTTATCAGGGTAAACCTTGACAACACACAGAGAATTTGTCTTTCAGAAACTGTGTCTCTGGTGTGACGTGAGCCCTGTGTCTATGTCACTACAATAACACATTGGATGAAGGATGGTTTTCTAAGAGAACAAGTTCTGAGCTTTAAGGACCTGCCCCACCCCCGTATTAGCTTTTCTCCTGATTTTTGACAAAACTCAAACTTAGCCAAACTGTACTTCGGCCATAGTGTTGTACAGTGCAAAGTATAAAATCAATGCCCACATCGGCCTCAACATTCAGAAGTGAGACATGGTCACATAGAGCATGTCCTGGGAGATGGACTGGAGGAACTTCCTTGAACGTGACTGTGCCAGCATGCATGTGCTCACACAAACATCCCTAACCATCTGTGCCATGTAAGCTACCCATACCCTTTAACAGCTCACTGTAATTGTCACTACCAGGAAGGCAACATCACTTAAGTTCTTGTAACCAAGAAATCTCCAAGTATACCAAGACATATTTACTTAGACGTGACACACACAATTTAATCACCTCATGGGCAGACACACAGGTAGGCAGACAGAAAAGTTAAAGGAAAAAAAAAGTATTTTGGCCTTGTAGGAATATGAAAGGCTAACATCCAGATTGAGTAATTTCTAAATAATGAACTATAATATAAAATATTGGTATAAGATAAAAATGGCCCCTTGTTGTTCTGTTGATGGTGGTGGGTTTTTTCCCCCCCAAAAAGAATGACACTACCTGGTATTATTTCCAGAACTACTCTCTAATACACACAACTAGAAAGAACAATTTTTCTACCAACATTTGTCTTACTGCGTATACATAAGCCAGGGCTGCTCCTTCTATTAGGATAATGCAAATAGAAAGGACAAATGCAAAAACCAGAGGGTGAAAGAGAAATAGGATATGGAGAAAAAAGACAAGAAAAGAGAGAGAGAGAGAGAGAGAGAGAGAGAGAGAGAGAGAGAGAGAGAGCGCAATGGGCTGGAAGGGAAAGAAGAAGCCCAGAGACAGGCGAAGGAAAATATGAATCCGTGCAGCAGAGAGTCCCCAAAGTACTCTTGGCTGCATAGGCCCAGTGTTCTTTACTATCATATCAGATACAGACTGCTTAATCTTAATTTTGCTTGTTAAAAAATATTTATCCAGATACAAAAATAAACCCACTGCAAATTACAAGTTGTCAGGGTTAAAAATCTACTCCTGTTTGTGTGGGGGAGGATAAGAGACCAGCACAGACATGAATCATTCTCCCGTAATTTGAGTGTTTCCATGACATCAATGGGCACCCGTCCAGGACTCTGTCGAAGTCTGCGAGGTTCCAAAGAGGCAGCACAGCCAGCGGGAGGCTGGGAGGTGGACTAATTTTTTTTTTTTTCCCAAGGATTATGTTCCTTGTGAAGGTTTCATCCGTAGCATCCCCTTTTACTATCAAATAGATCACCGCAGAGATCATGGGCGAACACATTTCATCCTAATAGTGTAAGCCTTTAACTTTATTGCAGTTTTTTGTTCCCAAATTCAACTATAAATCTGGCCTCAGAGTCCAAAACCCTGGTTGGAAGTAAAATAATCAGGGATTGTGAACAAAGCCCCAGGACCTCAAAAACATCAGATCTCTTTAGTTCTATCATATTTCAAATGATAAAAAGCAGCCATTTTAAAATGTCACTTCAGTTTGCAGGAGGAAAAAATATCATGCATTCTGTGTTAGTTGTCCATTAGAAATTAGGCATGGACTTGATATGAATTTTCTGTTTCAAATTCAATGGCATGTTTGTTTCGAGACAATGGAACTTTGAAACTCACTGAAAGGATATCGGAGTGGGGCCCTTAAGTAACTATGTATGCTCAGGAACACAAAGCGCCCTAAATATCTGTGTCTCCTCTATGCTGGCCATGGATTTTGTCCCTTACATCAACTGGCTGGTACAGAAAGCCCATTCCCTTCTCTCTGTTATTTACCAACCTCCCTCAGCCATGGGACCACAACGAGTGCTTTGAAGGAGCTTGGGACTCCATTTCTCCAATATCGAAGGGAGATAGTGGCGATGAGCAGACCCTGCCACGCTCACTGCAGAGTTTTCAAGACGACCTGTCCAGTACTAGAATGCGACAGCCGCTGCGGATATTTTTTGGCACAAAGACAGCGGTGGCGGTGCCAAGCCCCATGGCTAAAACTACTCAAAAGAGGCATAAGGGTAGTATTAATCGCTCAAGTCTTTTACTGCATGGAGTACCGTTGTCCATATTTTAAAAACTAAAAGAAACCGCTAGTGACATTTGTTATATGCCTATAAATTGGGGGGCTGGGGGAGAGGGGATAGGCTTGCGAAATAGATATGAGAAACAAATCTTATCAGGCATTCGAGTCATTTTTTAAACCTAAGAAGACCAAATGTTAAATTTCGCCGCTGGTAACAATTTACGTGCAAGAAACAAATGGTCTGACCTGAGGAGGGATGTTGAGATGGCTGAATGGGAGTGACTGAGAGCTAAGTCCACACGCTAAACAACTCCTCTTCTCCAGCAGTGCCCTATGCACATAAGTAACATGTAACGCTGTGTCACAATGTTTTTTTTCCCCCCAATTAAATACGAAGAATGCTGTAAATGAGCAGACACAGCGCCCGTCAATCAATCCTGAAGACAAAGAAGATCAGCATGCAGGCTCTTGTCTAGGAAAGGTTGGTGTCTACAGAGAGCAAGCCATCCAGGAAGTCAACACGGGCATTGCCCAGATGAAGCCTAGCCTATGGCTGAAATCTGTATTTAAATGTGATTGCTTAAAAAAAAAAAAATGGCATCGCATGACAATCAATAAAGGATTCACTTCCTTCCTTCTGGTGTCCCTGAAAACCAATTCTCAGCAGAAAATATCAGCCATTTGCAATTTTTAGGGCCAGTATTTTTGCTGACCCTGATGGTAATCTTTTAACATAATATCCCCCCAAAGCAGTAAGAAATGTTGTTATTATTGTTGTTGTAATTTGGAGGCAGTACAGTTAGCAACTATCTAAAGAACCCAGATTCAGTCTTTAGATAATCTATGATTTGTCATTTGATGTGTCTGACATTCCTTCCAACATGTCATGGTATCATCTCACAAGGAGAATGGATGACAAAGTAAACGGGCTCAGGGACCAGTTCCACTCACAAGGGGAGTCACCTGTGGTGAATCAGTGCTCCTGGGCTCACAAGAGAGTTTAAAGACACGTGGAAATCTCCAAAGATAGATATGGGCAACTTCTTCTGTATGGTTTCTAGAAGTGAGCTGGGCCATAGCACATCCTTGGGTGGTTCATCAGCAACATAACTGTGTCATATTGGGGGAGTGGCCCTTGATTTGTAAAGGGCTCCTCTAACACTTATACCCAGGTGGAAGATTAAAAAACAACAACAACAACCCACCACTGAAACCGGAGCACCTGTAAGGAGGAAATCCGCCCCCTGTTCAAAGCCTTGATGAAAAATTATCTGGCCCCCATAGGATGATACCAGCCAGCTACTTCCCTGCTAATCCTCATTCTGAGAACTGAAGAATGGGCCCTTTGTTCTGCAGCATCAGTCTAGGGAACTCATGGTAAACATGTTTGACTCAGAATCAGTTTCTGTCCCTGTCGCAACTCCAATCAATCTGTGGTTAACCTATTAATTTCAGCTTCTTCTTTTCTAATACAATGAAAAGGGTACTCCATTAAGCAGTAGCTAGAAGTTTCGTGGGTAATGAAAATACACACTGGTGATTATGTAGACTCCTCTCATCTGTATGTCTGTCTATTCGTGCCCGACCTAAGTCAGAAGAGCTCAGGGCTCACCCTACCCAGAGGGTTCTGTGTACTTTGTACTCTGACTAAACTTCACAGCAGCTAGTGAGGTGGACAACATGAACACCATTTAACAGATGAGGAAACTGAGGCACAGAAAAGTGACCAAGGCTATACAGGTCTATAGCGCCAGGATTTAAATCCTGGCATCTGTACCTGCCTTGCTGACGGTATTTAAAGTCTAGGACAAGAAAGTACAAATAAACCAGAGGCCAACACTGAAGTCTCCAAAATCCCAGAGCTCAAAACACTCATGAATTTGATATGAAATTAATGAAAGTGTCTTATAGGCGGTGATAATTTACATTTACATGGTGTTTTCTTCCTAAAAGGTCTCCAGATACTTTATGGCTGCACAAACAATACACACAGACCTTGTGACGTCTCACAATTAACTGCCACCGTCTCCATGTTAACTCTAAGCAAGTAATTAACAAAAACATGGCAGAAAACAGCGTTTATCCACATTCTCGATGTGGAGAGTATAACTGTATATTAAATACGCAGGGAAGAATGAGAGTAAAGACATAATTATAACATAGGGCATCTCAGCATCACTCAAATGTCTTCTATGGGAAAGCAATCCCACAATGGGCCCCAGAAGTCAAATGGGAACCTCATTGAAAGGATACAGAAAATGTCTCAAGCTATCTGTGATTTTCCTCCTACAAATTCAACTTATATCTTAAGGGCTCTTAGAACTCTTACAGTGGAGACATATAGGTCATTTAGTATGGCGTTTAGTAAACTGATTGGAACATACACTCCTGTTTCCATCTTTGTCTTGTGTATTAATATGAGACCTGACAAATTTTAAGAATTACAGTGATGAAAAATATACCAGGACCACTTGCAGTGAATGCAAGTCTGTAGCAATGCAAGTCTATCAAGCAGGTCACACAGGCATATTTTTAAAATGTTTTAATCTTGTTGAAATTAGTATAAGGTTATCTGAACTGTTCATTTGGTGATAACTCAGTAGGCTTCTATGTCTCATGGAAATCAGTAAACTTCCCCCCCAACCCCCACTGTCTTAACTGGCTGGTCAACTCTAATTATCCCTGACCTCATACCCAGGTGAGAGCATGAGTTTTATAAAAACAGAAGGTGACATTATCAATTGGATGTCTAAAATCTCAGAAATGAGGGCTCGTTTCTCCTGCAGAATATAGGAGAATGCGTGTGTCTATACACTAGCACAGCACTACTACCTCTCACAGACATTTAAAATTCCACACTGAAACAACCATAACCCACTTCCAGAATCTAGACCAGTCACTGGGTACCAAGGAAATCTTTCCATCCCTCAGAAACAAACACAGGAGGAACGTAACCAGTTGATGGGATTTGTGAGCTAGCCATTTCCCACAACTGAGGTTCCTTACGGCACAAAGGCACTCAGCAATGGTCTGTCTGATCCTTTCAGAAAGAGTAAGTCTGGGCAACCTCTCATCAACTCTTCTATTCCAGGTAAAGTTCTGCCTTCAGAGCCATGTGCAATGAAACCCAACAAATACAAAATGTCTGACGCTCTAAACCAACTCTCTACTTTGGGAACAGCCTCTGGTTCAGGATCGACAGTCCATTCTCCTTAAAGAACACAAGAGTGGAAAAGAGATGTACTAAAACACTATGGAAACTGGTTTAGCCTACGTCATGTAACAGAACGCACTCCAGGAATCCACTAAATAGACTCCAGGCCCTCTTTTCTATATAGATGCAGTCGGGGAAGTGAAGAAAGGGTGATGCTGCAGCCATGCAGGTATGAGAGGTGGGGCCAGAGCAGAAGCCTCCAGCCCTGCACTGAAGCCTTGTCTACAGCATGCCACCTCCCTTAGGACTATTCTAGGTGACATTGTCTCCACACTGCCACAGTCACGATCCCAAATAATTTCACTCAGTTTAGAAAACTCCAAGGGTTCTCAGGTCCCTGGTTAGGGGAAGAAAAAACAAATGGAAACACATTTCAAGTGAACATCCTCTGATACATCAAAAAGTAAGTACCTTCTCACTGAAGAAGAGAAATGGTACCTTGGGTTACGTCACAGGCCCCAGATAGCAACAGGCCAGCCGATTCTCCCATCCACTGCCTTCCATCGGGGCTTAAGCAAGCAAAAGCGTGCGACTTCTATGTGTTATTTTCCAAATGCAGGAAAATCTTTCATTGAAAATAACGCTAATTCCACAGAGTGTGCAATTAATCAGCATAATGACTGGGATAACTTAGCTGTTTGGGGAGGTGTGTCAAATAACTCCTTAAGGCCACTAAAGTACCACTTGAACCACCAAGTAATGATTTTCTGAATCAGCAATTTGTACAAGGGTCCCCTAGAGACCCTGAGGATGAAGGGCAACCCCAGAAGCCTTTAACTTACTTCTAATGAGTAACTAACCACTGGCTTTATGTGCATAGCATCTTCATGTCGCTCCTGACCTAGTTTATAATTTTATCACAGAGTCTCTTAGGAATGGATAAAACTACAACAATTTGGGATTTGTAAGTTCTTGCATATATATATATATATATATATATATATATATATATACACACACACACACACACACACACACACACACACACACATATGCTTGTGGGGTTTTTTACCTTTTATTTTATAGGAAATCATTTATGTATAACAATGGAAGAAAGTATTAGAAAGATGGCCTAATGGTTAAAATTATCAGATGTTCCTGCAGAGGATCCAAGTTCAACTCCTAGCACCCACACACTGGCTCATAACCATCTGTTACTGTCGTTTCAGGGGATCTAACACTCTCATCTGGCCTCTGAGGGAGCCAACATGCATGCAGTGAATAGACAGACATGTACACAAAACATTCATACACACACACACACACACACACACACACATACACACTGGCACCCAGACTATCAGGGGCTGAGAGGATCCGAACTCATGTGATCGCGTTAGTGTGGCCTTTGAGTCACTGAACCACCTTCTCAGCCTTGCATTTTATTTTGGTTTTAATACAAATCCCATTAGCCACCAATCTAACAGGTACGCAGAGCTCCGCAGCAGAGCTCCGCAGGTTATAGTGGACAGACACCGACAAACCTAGCAGCCTGCAAGAAAATGAAATGGAGACGCCACCATATGTACCATGTTTGAAGCACACTTCACAGGACAGGAAAGCTGGCGTCCATGATCTCTCAGGCAACTACATCTCAAGCTAATTCTGACAGCAAGTGGAAACTTTAAGTTCACTCGGCTCATTCCCAAGGGGCATTGCTTGTGAAGAAATTGTTTTACACGATCAAGATGGCTCATCCAATAAATAATAGTGTCCATAACCACAGGCACCCTGGATTTTTGTAAAGGTTGTTGCTTGTGATCAGACCCTGACCCAATGCCCCAAAGACACCCCTTCTCCATTTTGACCATAGAGTGGTTTCATGTTTAGACATAGATGGAGCTCCAGAAACTGACCAAAGCCTGTGTGACTTTAAAGGCCCTACACACTCAGGGCCCTCTACCTGCAGTCTCTAAACATGGGCATTCATTTCCTTTTCCCTCCTCTGAGAAGATGTGTCACATTTATGCTGAGATGTTTAAAAAGAATCATATAAATTGGACTGTTGTTGCCTTGAATTTATTTATTTACTTATTTAGAATTTTATCAGCAACGTTTAAGGTAATTGGTAGTAGCAGTTCACTTTGCCAGATAACTTATTTTGTGTTCAATAAACAATAAGGTCTAACAATAATAGCAACAGTGAACATCAAAATGAAAATGCCAAAACTCTGAATGAACTAAAGGAAGATGGATTAAAGAAACTTTAGTATAAAGCAAACGCTAAATAACAGACATACCTACGTACGGGTTTAGTTGTCTATGCAGAAAAAGATGCATACTAGCACTGCAGACATACTTCTAGCCTCAACTTCAAGTTGAGTTTATAACTAATACTGATATGTGATTGCTGTCGTGGCAGCACATGCCAGTAAGTCTAGTACTTAGGAGACTGAGGCAGGAGGATAGCAAGTTTGAGCAAGAATAGACCAGACTATGATAATGTTTCTCAAAAGAGAGAAAGGCAGATGTGATTATGTCTCCTAAATAAATCTCCTATTTAATATGTTCCTCAAGGCCCCCCAAAAATAAGAGAAATAGATGTTGGGCAATTTTAAAGCATGGTAAATATTTATATGTGACCAGAATCTGAAGAGTGCACACATGATACCATGTGTGTGACATACATGTGCCCACATCTCTACATTTTACACTTTACATCTCTATCCTGCATCTCCTTCAAGTGTCCGTTCCCAACTTGGTTAATGAAAATGTGTTCAATGTACATAGCTACGGTACATACATACACACGGCTACACGTGAACATTTTTAACTCCAGTTGTCTGTTTATTTGTAATGTCGAAAATGATCCTCTCTCTAGTTTTACTATTGGAACACAATTAATTTATATTTTGTTGAGGAATTGAGAAAAAAAATAATCTGAATTCAAAATGTCTTCCAGATTATCAATAGCACAGACAAAGAGTGGGAAGATGGCCAGCCATTAGAATTAATGAAGAGTGATACCCTGTGACCAAGAGCATAGAGAAAATAACCACACTCTCTCTTGGAGAGACAGGGCCAGTTACCACATGACACTAGCTACAGTTAAGTGAACTTGAGGCCCAAGATCCAACAACACAAATCTTCTATGTGATGCTTAAGGGAAGTGTCCTATTTATAGAAGGATTTGGTCAAGAAAGAGGGAAAGAGAAAAGGATGGAAGAGAAAGGAGAGGAATGGGAGATCAGGGAAATGATGCAGACAGTCGGGGAGGCGCCAGAACCATGACTTCATCTTATCCAAAGCACTCTGCAAACAAAATGTGTCAGTGTTTATGGACAGCAATCTTCAGGGCTAGAACCTGAAAAAAATTATCATCTGAGTGTGTTTGGAATAAATCTGAACCATGCCATGGGGAAATATTTTTTAGAGCCCCTGTGCATGCCATGTGCCAGAAGCCGGAGGGTCCATGAGGGGTGTTACCCTCAAGGGAGTAATGGTGGCACTACGCTTCATGGAGATGTGTCAGAAGAATAAGGCCCAAAGCAACAAAACCTAGCAAAACCTCACTGAAGACCGTGGTGACAACAGAGAGGACACTTGCCAGTCCATGAAGAGAGTTGGAGTTGTAATGAGGACGTGTGTATCTACACAGTAGGATGCGGTTATTTGGCAATGCCACATACATCAAAATTACGTTTTTAAAATGACATATGATGTATTGAAAACTAATGTTAAAGTCCCTGGAACCGAAACACAATGGGATGACAGGGCACAAAAAAAAAAAAAAAATCAAAAAGAATAAAAGAAAAAACCCTTTACAGGCTATGTTGTCTTCATGGTCTAAATCCTTAAATGGTTCTGTGTAAGAAGGGCTGCTCTGGGAGCTGGGGGTGGGATTTGCTTACAAATAAAGAGAAATGTGCAATGCAATCCCCAGCCCTAAAATTCAACACTCTGAAGTTTTGTCTACCACAATTAAGGGGCTGAACCAATTACATAATCTGAGAGATATATAGTAATCATTTACACAAATATAATTATTATAGAAAACGTAACGGAGCAGGCCAACAGACTCCACTGCTTTCTTAAGAGTCCGTTCTTTATCCAGAGTCCTGTTCTTGCTGCCAGGAAGGATACTCTCTCCAAAGGGTTGTCTACCATGTAGTGCAGACAGGTAGTGTCTTCCTAGCTACCCTTGGACAGTTTCATACTGTGGCCTGAGATTAAGAACGATCTGTCTTTTAACATCCCACACGCCTTAAAACAATAGAAAAAGGCAGGCAAAATAAGAGTGACTCCACAGACTACAGTTCTCACTGGCTGCAGGTGAGCATGGCTCATTCAGATTTCTCAGGAAACTCCAAATGCCTTCATAAAGCATCAGGATGCAAACAGGAGCTCATTTTCCTAGAAGCAAGGGAAAACTACACATCCCAGCAGGGAACCCTCTTCTGATTCCCAGGGTTTGTCCCCCCATGAAATTCTATTCCCAACTCAGACAAACTATAATTCATCGCAAATAGAAGCAGGCCACAAACAGCAAGGAAAGTATGGCTAAGAGCAGTGCATACCTTATATGACCTTTGAGCTGTCAGTAGGTCCTTTCAAGATGGCAAGACTACATCCAAATCGGAACTCACATTTCAATACCAATGAACAAATCACTGACCGTACTCAATCTTGAATGACTTCATGGTTCAGAAAACACTTGGTTAACGTCTAAAGATGAAATCAAAAGTAAACCCAACAACTCCCCCTGCCCCAATACCTTAAGAGTAAAAGATATTAAGAATCCTACGCTCCAAGTCAGTTCCAACAAGAGTGACCAGCAGAGGGCGCACATGCCCCGACACAGAAGCCTCAGGCAGGCTAGGCAGGCACTCCCCAAATCTATTTAAAGCATTAAAACCTGACCAAATTTGAAAGAGGGGTGAGCAAGCTAGTCACAAAACTAATCTCAATTTAGGATTACTAAGAAACACAAGTACATTATTATTTAACAGCGTCTTTAACAAGGGTTTCTTGGCTGCTCAACCAGAGCTGTTCTGTAAAAAAAGAGAGAGGTAAATTTCTTTGCATACAAGCAAGCTTATGTTTCCTTCCAAGGCTACTGTGGTTTTAATAGGCCTGTATGGCCTATATCAGGAAATCTCTGCAATACATGTATTTTTAGAAGTAAAGTAAATGCTAAATTTCTAGCATGCAACATTTGTGTGTGTGTGTGTGTGTGTGTGTGTGTGAATTATATTAAGTTACTCTTTGAAACAGCATCTCTCTTCGTGTGTATCTATTCATATGCTTCATATAAATCCATTCATCTTTGTGGGTTTACAGCCACCAGGACATATAGTGTTTCATGCCTAAATTCACATGCAGACATCCCTTATTGTTGTCACTGTTTGGTGTTCCATCAGTTAGTGCCAAACTGTCTGCTTTAACCTTCTATGTTTTACTTGGGGTTACAAAAAGTTATCCCAGAAAAGGTGCTCTCAGCTATATGTATGTATATGTATCAATTGACAGGCATTGTTCATTTAAGAGAGTCTTCCACAAAAAAAAAAAAAAAAGTAAAAAGTACCAATCCATCTCTCCCAGCACTTTCTGAAACAATAGAACAATTTCAAAATGGAAGGAAAAAAAAATGAAAGTACCAAATAAAAACAAATATCGAATCCTACACCTTTTCTTTGCAGATAAAAAGATTAAATAACCCGAAGGAAGAAGGAAGAGTAGCTTCTGATTTCAAATAGGTTACAATAAAGGGACAGTTGCCACATAAGTCTCAAACTGGAAGCAAGGTTGGATAATTCACTGCTGGCTGGCTGGCTGGCTGGCCACCTCAGTGGCCATTTCAACCTAACCCCTACTACTCAAACAAAAACAGTGTAGCCCTGAGACATAGCCGTCAGGTGATTCTTTAAAAAAAAAAAAAAAATTCAAATATCTGCAGACTTGAGAGATAAACTGAGTCCACTGGATGTACAAACCAGGTGGCTCCAGTGACACACAGGTCGTGGCAAATGATATGCGCCCTTTAGCTGGTGTGGTTCCTCCATTTCTGCATAAGTTAAAATGACGAGGTTTTGTTATTCCTAAGCACTCAATTCCGAACTGTTTGCACAATCTGTTAAGTCCAGGCAGATTTAAATGATTCTGACATGCAGCCCGCCAAGGCCAGTGACGGGGATAATGCCTCTTTACATGGGTAAAATTCTATGCCACACAGGTCACTCTCTTCGGGGGGATCAACTGCGTGTCTCTTCTTTGCGTCTCCACCGCAATCGTTCATCCTGAAGCCTGGAGCTGAGAGTGAGATGCAAGAAAGGAGCCGAGTGCTCAAAGCAAAAATCTGCTTCCAGGACAATCTATTATATCTGACAAGTTAAATGTTCCATGGTCGGCCATATGGCACCAGAGCAGGCCCGGCGATGGAGGAGAGGAGCTGGGCAAATGCATCACAATTAAGGAGTTTGGCTACACACTTTAGTTTGAATTACTTTTTTTTCCCCCAAACTGTAAATGTTGCCCCCAAAATTTTCATTTGAGTTCCTTTGGAAAAAAAGGGGTGGGGGGTAGTTTCTTTGAAAAGACAACCAGCGCAGTCTGTGGATCGGAACGAAAAAGTTAAGGCAGGTGGGTTTCAGAAAACCTTACAGGCTGTGGTCTCAACCATTTCAGTTTCAAGACAAATAACAAGTAGGTGCTAGCTGTTCGCTAGACTGTTTAAATGAAACCGGTCATGAGGTTGGAGCATGTAAATTCGTCTGGTACAGCACAAAATGCAACCAATTCCCATGCTTAAGTCTCCCTATATAAAATAATCTTACAAGCTCCTCAGTCAGAACAGGCATGTTCTCATGTCTTCTGGGGCTTTCTTAAACATCCACCAAATGAATTGCATGGAGATGGCCTCTGCTGAAAGGTCACCACACAGCACAACTGCCCCCCACACTAGGGCCCATGGACAAGTCTGAAAGCAATCTAAGCCACTCACCACAAATGCTATGCGGCCTCTATGAAGAGTGTGCTCGTTGTTAGGGACAACGTCATCTAAATTGTGTCAATGCTGTCATCGAGGGTGGCATTGGGTTAAGGCTGAAGAAGGTATAATATCATGGATTAAACAGCTACTGTCCCATGGCATGCTGCTTCCCCAGTCTACCATAGGAAGAAAACAGACAGTCTTGTTTTTTTCCAAGGAATTCTCAAGGAAGAAATGGCTCCATAACAAAACCTGGTAAAGCTTTTTATGAAAGTTCCCAAACTCAGTCGACCCTGTGGTAACTTTATCTGCGCCCTCAATTGCTTGAAGTGACACATCCTTTAAGCAAAATGCATGATGTATGTGAGCATGTGCATACACTCGTGTGTGTGTGTGTATGTACGGACACATGTGCACATGCAGGTGTGTGTGTGTGTGTGTGTGTGCGCGCGCGTGTATGTAATAGTGCATGCACGCGTATGTGCATGCGTGTGTAATAGTGGGTTGGTTCTCAACAGCAATGATTACTGTTTAAGGTATTCTCGGTGGTTTGCAAACATGAAATTTGCAATGCTTCAGAGAAGCTCACACACATGTTTCTGGGGGAAGATGTTAAGACTCATTTCCCTAAACTATGTTCACTCTCCATCTCTCCAGAGGGTCACTATTTCACCAAATGTACCCGCTTCAGCCTTAATTAAGAATCACATTGCTTCTAAGAGCATATATACTTTAGGAAAATAGAGCCATGCTTTCTGTTGAAAACTGTGGTCACTTTTTTGGTGGTCTGACAGTAACTCAATGCAATCAGGTATTTGCATTTCTCTTATTAACACAAAGACAATTTATTGAATTATGGAAGCGAGTAAGTGGGTAATGAGTTGGTAATCTGTATTTTATAACAACCATCAATTGTTACAACTCTATATAACATTGATCACTTTCATAAATATGCCCTATGACCTTCATTATAATATTAATAGATATGTATCAGAACTGTTACAGCAAGTATTTTCATTCTCTGTGTGCAGCATAAAGAAATTTTTAGGTGGTTAATTGATTTGCATCACTATATAGAGCAATGAAATAGAAAAACCAACACACACACATACACACACACCTTCCCTAGCCCAAGTTTTTTTCTCATGCCTACACTGTATTTTACCAGGTCATACCATATATTACTAGGGAAAGTTTCACCATTAAGGAAGCATACATTTTACTTAAGAATGAAAGCATATTTATATTATATACTATTGTTTACTATTTAATAAAAAGAGTCATTTTGGGCACATTACTGTCCAGTGGGAAAATGAAGCCTGAATCCTAAGCTAAGAGGAATGGATACAATTGCATACAGTGTCACTGCTTCACACTTGTAAGATGTCGCTGTGCGCGACTCAGCGTCAGTACAGGGCACTGGGCCGTTGTGTACTGCAGACCCTTTTCCTGTGTATCTAGACCTACGTTTTTATTACTAATTAAAATGTCCAGATGGTAAAACAACACCTGATCCAAGGGGCTTCTCGGTACACTGACTGTCAGCGTTCAGGCACTCCACTGTTTACAGACTCAGAAAACTGCCTCAACGAAGATGCTCTCTGCAGCTCCCAAAACCGTCGTGGGAAGCAGCTAAAACTTTGCTCATTAAAATGCCCGCATTCAATTCAGATCTTAATCTAACAATCAAACCACCACCATTTTTTTTTAAGGCTTATGAATGCTCACAGGAAGAATATCGTAGCATAGCAATATGGTTGGAATTCATCACGAGGAAAGAGAAAATGGAGGGAAAGAACAGGAAGGCATGGGCCAACATCATACCATCTCAGGTGGCCTTTATCTTTTCTTTGATACATTAGTTAATAACCAACTGTGTTTTAATTCTGTCTTCTTTCATATGTGCGCATGGACTTCACACCTACATTATAAAGCATAACATTTACTATCATATAAGATTTGTAAAATTTTGGATTCCACTTTGACCCTCTAAATTCAGGTTATAACGTGCTCATGAATAACAGACTTCAAGAAATCACAAATGATTTAAAGGTGTTTAAGCAATTGCTTCCTAATGCTGAGTAGATTTCTTTTTTCCTCAAGCAAACAATTTTTTTTTTTGCAAATATTTAGGCTGCTTTGATACACAAATGTCCTCCCAACTATTTCTACCTCCCTGAAATTACTGCACAGACCCCGAGCAATGGGAAACGTTGCAAGGGAAACAGAGGAGGCATCTGGATGAGGATACTGGCAGCCACCCTGGTATCTCCACCCACAAGCAAATGTTGCTGTGGTGGCAATACCTGAAACAAAATCTTCCAGTGTCTGGGTGAACGATTGCTTTAACATCCTCTGTTCTGGGGCTCCCCTAATGTTCTCTGACTGAGGCCATGGCTTCCAAGCTAGGTAACTCTGATCACCCACCCACAGGTTTCCTATTTCAGAGTTCAGTAACTCCAGTAAATGTGGCCTGCTTCTGGACAGCGGAAATCCAATCACTTGCAGAAGAAAACACGCAAAGAAAATAACCTGAGCAAGGGGGAAATGAGAAGTGGCCATGCCTGAGGTCTCAAGTCTGAACAGGTGGTCCAGAAGGGGAGCCCTTGGAACAATGCTCTCTCCCAGGGGAGCACCACATAAGAGCAAGCAGCAGCCTCTCGGGCTACTTTTCACTCTGTAAATAACTGTTCTAGAAAACAAAGTTTTCAAGGAAAAAAAAAAAAATGAAACAAAACAAAACCAAGACGTGGCACACCGAGAAGAGCGTGACAATTTCAGCACTGTTATAATTCATAATTATTACAGGAGGCAACAATCTCATGTAAGTACAATTCCCCGCCTTCCAATCACCAGAAAGAAAGAAAGAAAGAAAGAAAGAAAGAAAGAAAGAAAGAGAAAAAAAGAAAAAGAAAGAGAAAGAAAACCTGTCCTCAGAACTTGTTTGGAAACCAGGGGAAAATTTCTTGATAACAGGTGAAAAAACAAAAACAAAACAACAACAAAACAGACTTGGCCTCTCTCTAGCTCCCGCAGCTAACCACACTGAGAACAAAAGCAAATCCAGGGGTCTAGTTGCTAAACACAGACTGGGTGGGACTTAGGAAGGTCAGAGGTGGGACACACTTGTGAATTTGGTGGGCGGAGAAAGCCAACAGTGAAGTGCTGGACACAGCAGAAGGGTCCTCTTGTGAAATGAGAAGGGTCTGCTAGGAAGCTGCTGGTCCACACTCGCTCTGCCATCACTTCTCTGTTTACACATCTCAGAAGTGGTCAAAGATTGCATCAGGCGTGCTCTGGACAGTAATAGCTAAGTGCCCGAGGCCACAGGTTTTCAGAGTGCCCCAAATACAGATTTGGGGTTGGGGAGGAAGAGCCAATCACAGCATGCTGTTTTAACTGGGGGCGGAGAAGGGGGTGGGGGGAATCAGCAGTTACTCTACACATAGAAGGACTGTGTGAGAAGAAAATTTGAAAGCTCCAGAAAGTATCAGAATTAACCTCTCGTTTCAGATTGCTTACAGGTGAAATTTTACCATCTGGATGGGCAGTTTGCCTGCAGAAAAAAAGAGGGAATCTAAGGGGGGGATGGGAGAAAGCCTTGCTCTGCCTCCCATTTTAACACAACAGATTTTAAAGTAAAAGGGGGCAGAGCCATGAAAATTGCCAAACACAGGCGGATATGCACATGTACGCACACGCATTCATGTATAAAGTGTGACAAGCCAGAGCCCGAACAAAGCAGAATGAAGTGAAATTATGATCCTTGCCACCATGAGATTAAGAAGGAATAAGACAAGTGCTGAGCGGGGAGAAAAAAATCACTATAAAGTCCTTATTAAGTAACTGATGAGATGGCCTATTTTACTGAGAAGAGAAAAGAGACA